>NW_026848452.1:0-80265 GCF_030435595.1 Desarmillaria tabescens
TTTTTGTTCTGCAGCTGCAGCACCATCTTCATCGCGAAAGGGAAAGAGAAAGGACCAACCGAGTGAGCCTTTGGAACGGACTGCTGCGAATCCAAAAGACTTTACGCGCAAGGCTCCGTGGGTACCTACAGTTTCCAGTAGTCCGTAAATGGAACAGTCCTGAGAGCAATGCTTGACACTGGCTCTCGGCAGACTTCATATCCTCAGCTGTTGTTGACTTGCTTAGCTAAAAAGGTGCCTTTGGCCAAGCCGATGAATGTTCGTCTTGCGGTGACAGGTTCCCTGACAAAGGTTAATTACTCGGTCGAAGCAGAGATCTCTTACCAGGATATTTGTGAGACACGCCATTTTGACGTAATGAACATTGATGGTTATGACATGATGCTCGGAACGCCGTTTCTTTTCCCAGCACCAGGTTGTTATGGGTTTTAATTCCGTTTCGTTGTAGGGATTGGCAGTCGTGAATGTCTCCCGCTGGAAGGCGACAATGTAATATTGATATCGTCGAGTGCAGTTCAGATGGAAAATGATAATTTCATTGAATCTTTACGTCGGGATCTTCATGAGTACACTATAGATATTTGCAAGTCTGCAGAAGACACTCCTTTACCTCCTTTGCGTGCAATTAAATCATACTATTCCTTTGAAGGATGAGGAGTTGACTTACTCATGGCGTCCCTCACGTTGTCCGGATGCCTTACGGCCCTTTATGGCGTGAGAAGAGGGATGCATATGTGGCTTCCAGGCAGATGGGAATTTCGAAGTGTTCCTAATGCCATGCCCATGTTGATGCTTCGTAAACCTACAAAGGATAAGTCAATTCAGTTGCGAACAGTTACGGATTCTCGGGAACGGAATGCCAATACACGGAAAGTGGCTTCTCCGATGCCTGATATAGATGGAATTCTGCGGAATGTGCTCTCGCACAAATATCGGAGAGTGTCATCGACATGAAGGATGCTTACGAGCACGTTCGTGTAGTCCCAGAGCATGTCAGCCGTACAGCTATGAACACCCTGATGGTACGATGGTCAGTTTAGTAATGCAGCAAGGAGATTGTAACGCTCCTGCTACATTCATGGCATTGATGAACCACCTATTCTCACCGTACATTGGGGTTTTCCTTGATGTCTACCTTGATGATATTGTCATTTATTCGGACTCACCACAGGACCATGTGGGTAGCTGTTAAAACTGTCGTTGATATACTTCGTCGTGAGAAGTTCTATCTGAGTGAGAAGAAGCTTCGGTTCTTTGCAGACAAGATCAGTATTCTCGGACATGTAATCGACGATAATGGTATCTGCATGGATCCGGCTAAGGTGGACAAGGTTCTAAACTGAAGACCCCTACTACAAAGTCTTTGCTTAGCGGATTCATTGGTTCAGTTGGATACCTCGCGAATGACTTACCTGGGTGTACGTATTCCAATTGGAATTCTCGAGCATCTTACAGCGCCCCGTCAACCACCCTGGCGATGGACAGCAGTTGCTGATCGTGCTTTCAATGAGGTTAAGCAACTGATCCAGGATTGGCGGGACCACCACCGTGTTACGCTGGCGTATGGCCCAGATCAACCACCCATCAACCTGATTTGTGATGCTTGTACTTCAGGAGGTAGTGGTTGTGTTTCGCAGGGTGAGGATTTTCGGACAGCTCCAATTGCTGCGTTCTGGAGCGGGAAATTCACAACAACGCAGCAAAACTATCCTGTTCATGAACAGGAGTTGTTAGCCATTGTGGAATCCTTGAAGCGGTTTCGAAATATCTTACATGGCACTCACTTCCGTATTTTCACCGACCATAAGGCACTCGAGTTTATTATGACACAAAAGCATCTTTCACCTCGGCAAACTCGTTGGGTCGAGGTCTTGAGTGAATTTGACTTCACGATCACGTACATTCCTGGAGAAATCAATATATTTGCAGATGCGCTATCTCGGATTTACAGCTCTGAACCGCCAGGGGTTATTCGTGCCCCCTCGGAATACACTGCTGTAGATGATGAGGAAACACGACAGGCATTAGAAGCTATTACCCTGTTTTCTTGTCCTGTGTACACCGGGGATCCTGCGATGGCAAGTATGGCTTCGACGCTTGAGGATGCATCCACATCAACAGCTCAGCCCCGTGTTTTCCTACGAGTCCGGGATAAGAATGGGAATTTATTGCCTCGGATGGAGGGCGTACCTGGGAAGACTGGGAAACGGGTCTCAGAGTCATCAGCAAAGGATTCCCCGGCTCTCCCTAATCCCGATCTGGTTACTGTGCAGACACCAGAAGAGGAGCTTGAGGATCATGTTGCGCCTCGGTTGCAGAATATCATTTCTGCTGGGAATCCTGAGTTGGATTTTCCGAACTGTCTAAGGGGACAATATGTTCATGATCCCTTCTTTGGGCTAGTTATTGCGGCACCGAACACTTACAAGAATTTTGAAGTGGTCGACGATCTTGTTTTCTTAAACGAGAGTGATCGCCGTGTTCTGTGCATTCCCGATGTCAAAATTGGCTCTCGTAATGTACGGGAGATTGTGATAACGCACGCACATTCAATTCTTGCGCATCTTGGAGCCCGCAAGACGTTACATTATCTGCGGGACGATGTCTGGTGGAAATCCATGCAGCAGGATATCTGTGCCTTTTGTGAGTCATGTCCGACATGTCATCAAGTGAAACCTCGCACCCAGAAAAAGTATGGCGAGCTTCGACCTTTACCGGTGCCCACGTACCCCTGGCAAGTAATAGGGATTGATTTCGTGGGTCCACTCCCTGAATCTACAAATCGGTTGGGGTCATTCGACATGATCGCGGTCATTATTGACCATCTAACTCACATGGTGCATCTTGTGCCTTCGAAACAGACCTATCGGGCCAAAGATATTGCGGAATTGGTCTTTGACCATGTATACAAGCTACACGGTCTGCCTGAGGCTATTGTTAGTGACCGTGACTCCCTGTTCACAAGCACATTTTGGTCGAGCTTGCACAAGATGATTGGTGTTGAGCTTCGGTTGTCTTCCAGCTACCACCCGGAAACGGATGGACTGACAGAACGGACTAACCGGACTATGGAGCAGATGCTTCGCCTATCAATTTCTCCTTCTCAGAAGGATTGGGTGAATAAGCTACCTGGTATTGAATTTGCGATAAACAATGCGCGTTCTGAGACAACAGAGTTTGCTCCTTTCTTTCTGAACGCGGGCCGAATGCCTCGCACCTTGATTTGGAATAGTTCAACGGAATACCCTGGTGTCCGTGTCTTTGCGCAGCGAGTAAAGGATGCTTTAACAACAGCTCACGATGCGATCCTGGCAGCGCGCGTCAAGCAGACACGTCTCGCAAACAAAAAGAGACGGCCGGTACCTTTTACTGTTGGCGACTTGGTCTACACTTCAACACAGAACTTGAAAATTCCAAAAGGACGCGCTCGTAAGCTTGTACCTAAGTATATCGGCCCCTATCGTATTGTCAAGGCCTTGGGCGACGTGACGTTCGAAGTCAACATACCTTCTGAACTACGTCAACGTGGGATCATCCCCAAATTCCATGCTTCATTGCTGCGGGTTCACATTCCTAACGATGACCGCCGCTTTCCGAATCGTTCTCTTGAGGCTATCCAGGCATCTGAAGATCGTGATCCTTCAGAATGGGAAGTCGAGCGGGTAGTCACTCATTCAGGAAGGGCTTCATCTGCTTACTTTCAGCTCCAATGGAAAGCGGGTGACACGACATGGTTACCTTACTCCGAGTGTTCTCATCTGGAACCCTTGAAAGCTTATCTTGAGGCTCAGGGCGTAGATTCGATATCGCGATTGCCAGAGGGAAAGGGAGCTTTACCTGATTCGGATGCACAAATTTTTAGTGGGGCTGTCAGCTGGGATATAAAGGGTGTACTCACATTCTCTGGTCTCAATTCTGATCCCTTTCGCATGTCCCAAATCGATATCGCACTCAATGAGCTCTCAATCCAGGACGAATCCGTCAATGCAGCGTCCGATCGCACCTCGTCCACCCTCTCTGGCGCGTCCTCCAATGCAAGGGTTGGTGACAGCTCCTACAGCGGCACCCACACGTCCTCGGGAGACCAGATTCGAGCCGCGCCCAGTGGGCAAGCTCCTGAGGGATCTGGCTCAGCTACTGGACACACAGGCGAAGGTTTTCCAGCATCTGGCAGTGTGGGAGGACATAGCGGAACTCGAGAGGGAGTCGGCAGTGCTCAGGAAGGAACAGAAGGACACCATTCGTCGTCTCAAGATGTTGCCGGGTCGACGGGCAGCGGCGCTGGTGGAGGAACTGGAGAGGGTTCACTACTCAGCACCACCCCCGGTTCTGCAACAGGCACCACTCGAGACCTTGGCAGAGGTTTCCTCTTTGGTACGGGAGAGGGACTAGGCGGTTTAGATTGGACGAACGAGGACTTGGACATGCTCTCTGCGCCAGGTACTCCTCCTATGACTTTATCCCCTCTCGTTCAACCGACAGCCTCTCTTCATCCTGGTAACACCCATCCGGCAGAACCAACGGCAGCAACTCCTCCTTCCTCGGCGACTGGACCAGTCATCAATGTCAACACGAGCACGGCCATGGCTCAGGGTGCGGGCGCGTTGGTCAGCACCTTCCCTGATGGTACTGTCAATCATGGTGCTCACCTATGGGCCCAATCTCGTGAGTTACAGTCTTCGCACAATGCTATCACGCACCAGGTCCTTAATTTGCTTGGCCGTTGCCTTCCTGCAACATCAGAACAGCGTGGTCGAAGCCGTAGTCGTTCCAGGAATTCATCTCCCTATACCCTTCATCGTGTTCGCCTCGACAATGCCTTGAATTCGTTCGACAACTACGCTCGTGGCCATCAGCGTCGTGGCGGGAATCGGGGCCACAATCGTGGTCGTGGTTTTGGTCGTGGTCGTGGTCGAGGAAATGGTCGTGGTGGCCCTCCTCCTCCTTATCCTGGCGCGTCCAATACCCAGAACTCTACCCAGTCTTCTGCCTCGATTTCTTCCCTTCCTATCGGCTTGTCGACAAGCACCGGATCAGCGGCTGCTCCCATCGTGGTTGAGGCTTCCGCTGGTGCTTCTGGTGACGACGTTCAGATGGCGGATGCAGCGACAGGCGCGTAGCGTGACACGTCGTGTAACGCAGGAGTTGGTTGGTCACATATGCACAGCCACTGATGTGGTTTCTTTTCTTTGTAAGAATTTTCCGTCGATACTCACAATTTGCAGCTTCCGACTCTGCAAAAATTTTATCTTCTTTTTCCTTTGTTTACTGGTGTACGGCTTGTCTCTGACAACCCGGGAGGGCGAGTGTAGGGATTTTCATCGTCTCTCGTCATCCTCGAGACTCAGCACTTACTCAGCTTTGCTTGTACCTATTGTACCATTTCCTTATATATTCTTTGCTACAGTATATATACGACGCTTTGTACACTAGTAGGAGGGTTTGGACTTAACGAGAGTTGTTCTAGTTCTCTCGCGTGACGCTAAGCTTCTCTCCGCAAGTTCACTTTGTGTAGCGACACTTGGCTTCGGTCATCTGGCGTTACAGTTCCCGCCCACCGGCTGGGTTCCACACGTCACAACAATCACGCTATTTTGTGGGCTAACAGTACGGCAAGTCTGTCTTCTGCGCCGATTGTTCATTCAGGCCCATAAATTGGAATGGAGAACCTCATCGCAAGTACAATTTTGCTTCGAAGGAACTTTTATACTAATAATACAAGTTTTACTCAGAGATTGGCCAAAGATGGATCGTTTGAGGCAATGATGGCTTTAGTCGAACGAACTGTCAGCGACCGAAGAGCCCATCGAGCTTTCTTTTGCGTCATGGAAGAGAATCTCAGTTTCAACACCACCTCTGTCCAGGCTATGAAACGAGGGAGGCTACCGCTGGTTCCTTCGCTCGACCCCAAAGACAAACTAAATCTCAGTTGTATCTCACTCATCGCACTCGCTACAGGCATCCAAAGGCGACATTTCCCCCGATTGGTCCGCTTGGAAGACAATATTTCCTCCGTGCTCGCTCTCATGCCTGCCATATCATTCTGGTTGTGTCTCTTCTGCGAGCACATCATCTTACCTTCCCGAGCACCCGAGTTCAAGGTCGTTGATTTCCACCACGCCATGGTGTTCATCCTATCCCATATCGGAGGGTACAAGAAGCTCGTCGAGAAGCTCACGATAGAACCAAAACTCTTCACAGAGCACCTTCCGTATCTTTGGCTTAACCCTCCCTCTGGCTGTACCAAGTACAATCTCGATGATTCCCGGTCAGTCTTTGCTGCTGTATTCCATGCAGGTCTCGGCGCACCACCACCGTGGAAAGACATTTTCATCCGCCGATTGGAGGAAAACAGTACACTCACCGCCACCCTCATCATCCAGCGCATTCTGGAGGAGTTCGCCCAAGTCCCGGAGGAACCTGACGCTGCAATTCTCTGCGAATCTTTTTTGGTTGTCGTAACCTTTTCCCTCGAACTCTCCTCTCAATGCCTATCCATCCAGACCGCTCTGCTGAAACACAACATTGCTCAACGGATCTGCCTTGTTTTCCGATTCTTCACTCGCCGCGCACAATTCACCAATGCGACACTGCGCGTATTCATGGAGTGTATGTACATGTGTTTGCTTTACATTACCAGAATCATGCAGGACGGACATTCGTACATCCATCAACTCCTGGGCTACAACATCCTTCTCTATATGTTCAAGGCGCTCAGAAACCTGCATACTTACCCCGAACTCGCCGATCAGCGGTACAAAGAACTCAAGACCACCATAGCGGTCCATATCGTGAACATTCTAAACAATGTCATATGCCATTTTTCCTACGCTTCGATTCTGAAGCGGTCCAAAAAGGCTATCTCCAAAATTCAACGACAGCACGCCGATGGATTCCTCGACCCTAAAGACCTGAGCTTGAAGGACGTGTACGAAACATGGTCACAGTTCGTAACCATCGCTTCGTACAGAAACAATATCTGGTCTACTATTCCTGATTTATTCTGCGGTAACAGCGAGGTGTGTAGTCCCATGTTGATGATGCTAGTTACTTTAACCTCCCGTCATAGTGTCCTGGAGCGTCGGCCGGAATGTTCATGGCTTGTTCCGGCTGCCGCTCTACACAGTACTGCTCGCGGACATGTCAAAAGGATGACTGGACCTCTGGTGCCCACCGTTCCCTCTGCATCGAAATCAAACAACTCAGGAGTGGTACGTCAATTCACCTTCCGATTCCTTCGTGTTCCTCAACGAATTTAGACGGTGCCCCCTTACCCATGTCTTCGAGTGATCAGAAAGCCCTCGAGAACCTCAATAGTCAATATGTCAAATATTACAGACAAGAGCCCTCGGAGTGGGACGCGCTGTTAGAAGAGTATATTGCAAAGAATGGAGAGCCAAATCCTTTCTGGCCCTTGGTTGTGGCACTGGACTACCGTGCTCTCGACGTTAACCCTCAAATACTACTCGAGTCTTCGGAACGGCGTGTCAAAAACCTCGAGATCGTAGCTCAGGCACGAGAAGGACGTGGTATCCTCGTGTATTGGACTATCCCAGATGGCCATCATCTTGTGGAGAAAGGGGAACTGGTTGTTTTGTAAACTAATATATTCTAGCTTGCTGCTCTCGCGACTTCGTCAACAGGTGAGGAAGAATGTGACACTCTGGATTATGCTCAAACTTAACGCCATTATCCGTCAGTTTATTAGATCGTTCTTCCTCTCTAGGTATACGCCATTTACCACTACCAAAAAATACCTATCTCAGTATTATAGCATAGTTGTGATCCACGGTCTCTATTTCCATCCAAATGGTCCATCGTTACGTTAACGCTGCTGCAGAGACGACTCGACATGAGTCTTGTTTGTGTGGCTTGACCGGACTGCTTCTCATCGTTTTACTCCAGGCGCACCTCTGTCGTCTTTATGCTCCAGATACGACTAATATACAGCCCGGCAAAGAGATGTCTTCATGACCCAATGTGTATCACAATTTCCACGACATCGTCAAAATGCATTGTCCAACCCGTCTAGCGGCTGGCATCTCATTACAAAGGATTCTTGCTGGTCGGTTGTCTAGTAGCATAAATTCAAAGAGAGCACAAGGAAATTAAGAAACTCCCACGCTGCATCCGCTGTATTTGCGGTCAGCGAAGCACGCACTTTTCTTCCGACCTTTAAATTCATCAACCACGGCATTGTACCAATCGTCTTTGAGACGTCTATTCTCTACTCGAGTTTCTTGTCTACTACTGGTATTGCGATTAGAACAAACTGGGAGTTCACAGGGCTGGCAGATTGCTGTTCAAGTATCAAGTTCTGTATGTCACGCTTGATCCTGGTGGCTTTGAGGACAGAAATAGGGACGAAGCACATATAAAGGACTTGGAAATTACTAACAGCGAAGTCTCGGACTGATAACGTGTCTTGACTAAGTGGTTTACTTCCATTCCTTCATTCAAAAGGTTCAAGCCGGATGTCGGATGTTTACCAATTTTACAGGAACACGCATGATGCCTTTCTCAGCTATATGCCGTACTACAACGTAATACCTGAAGTACGACTTCCATCGGGGAGGAACAACATTGTTGAAATCTCGGTACGCCTTTGCGGAGTAAAGTTTCCTTTATAACAATACTATGTACTGCTCAAAAACTGAATATTTCGGATATGGTGTAACGGCTAACATTGCCGCCTTTCATGTCTTTCCGCGGCAGCTCGGGGTTCGATTCCCCGTATCCGAATAGTGTGCTCGTGTCTTCGAGTTAAGTTTTGCTTCCACGTCATAATCAGAACGCTACTGACCCACTGAATGTCAAAGAGTTGACACTCCAGAGACGAGGAGTTGCATCAATGTGTTCTAATTAAACTTTTCTCCGCATCAAACCCCGCGGGGAAGGCCCCACCCGGCGCCCGATTTTACCCGAGTCGGCAGCGGAAGCGGGATGGAGATTTCCCCCTGACTATATCAGGGCGTCATAATTTCATTTCACGTTTTCACTCCATTTACTTCTCTCCCTTCACCACTTACGACACACAATCCTGGCTCTCCGGCGACAAGAACTTGACGAACGTACGATACTTGGACGGACACGAAGACTGAGGATTGGGCATTGACACTGGACAGCTTGCACGTAACGTCAGCGGCGCTAAAGGAGGAATTTGTTTACCGTGCGTTTCGTCCATTGTATTTGCGCTCTTGCAGTACTTAAGGGCCACATTGCAGACTGTAGTTGGCACCAAGATCCCACAATAGTGAGTATTATTGTATGTTCTTATTGTGGCACAACTGACGCAGTCGTCAGGCTATTCATGGCTCTCTATTAGAACATTGGCCTACCCACTGGACAGGTCTGACCAACGACTGCGTGAGTATTGGTCTCTGTACCTGTTGTATACATGCTGACTTTCTGCTAGGCCTGTACTAACTCAACGCAACTCTATCATCGCATTGTGCCACCAAGCGTTCTACACTCAGCACAAGTGACAACCACAAAAATTGCTATACTCCACAAATCTACTACAATGATCGCCTCACCCGCGTCATCAGCGACGCTGGTCAGCCCAGAACCTTATCACCGCCGGAAGCTCGACTTCAATGTCGCCGCAAAGCCTAAGGGCCACCTCGAACCGCATGTAAGCAACCTACCGCGACGAAGGGTGGCGAAAGGGAGGGCTATCCTAGAGGAGAGCGAGAGCAACAGCAAGGGAAGCGCAAAAACACACTCTGCGCGCTCGCCCAGGGTTGAGGGAGAGCCTCAATGTCAACATGCGAGCATACAACCGTTGGGGGAAGAAACAGACGTGTTTGTCTCTTTTGAGGATGTAGAGGATTGGACTGGGGTCAAAATTCGCGTCGAAGATGAAGGAGAGAGCGATCGAGGCGTACCGACTCTGTTACGCTCGGTTTTCCTCAAGCTGATGATGACCACGTCGGGAAAGATTTTGGTTGTAGGGTCTGAGGGAAGAGTGAACGCATTTGCTGTAGCGCTGGGGATTCTTTGTCGGAGGAGCCGTAGGGATGTCATAAAGACATACATGGTACTGCATGATACGGGTGGATTAGAGGATTCTTGGAGGGGCTTGTTGAGTCGTGAAGGGTTAGAGTGGGTAGTCGGACAGCAGGAGTAGACAGACATTGTATTGATAGACGTAATGTGTATTCTTAGAATAAATACTGTTCAGATATGGCGTAACGGATACTTTTGGTTCGACTTCTCGTAACTGGAATGTACAGATGCTTTGACTTTCTACTTGTCTCCCACTTCTCCGTTCGATGGTATTAAGACCAGGCTGGAAAGCGCTCGCGCAGAGTAACTCAGAATGATATGCTGATACAGTCCAAAAGAAACAAGGTCGTTGAGCGCTTGAACGCCGAGACATAGCCTACTAAGTTCAAATCCACAGCGAAAGGTACCACATACGAATCGCATTGGAGGTATACAATACTATACAGATATAATGCTACAATTGTCCATTGTCATTTCAGAAGCCTCGTCGGACTTAGTAACTGTAGTGGGCGTTCCAGCAAGAAGTATCGTAATACTTGTGGTCATCCTTGCGGTCCTTGTCATCTTTCTTTCCGTCCTTGCCGAAGTCCCTGCTACCGCCATCATTCTTGCGGTCGTCCTTGCGGTCATCTTTCTTTCCGTCCTTGCCGAAGTCCTTGCTGCCACCATCATTCTTGCGGTCGTCCTTGCGGTCCTTGTCATCATCACAGTCATCCTCCCAAGTCAAGATGTCGATGATCTCCTCGAAGAGCTCGCAAATGAACTTCTCCTCGTTCTCCTCTTTCGAATAGGCTAGGAAAAAGACATCAGACACGCCCGAAATGAAAGGAATTATAATCAGACGTACCCTGGCAAGAGTTGCACTTGTCGTCCTTCTCGCAAAGGTTCTTGCAGTCTGAACAGTAAACGTGAGTGAAAATAATAAAATTTTGCAATGAGATTATACGTACCAATCTCGTAGGAGTCCTTCTTGACATCCTTGTGGTCGTAGGGGGTGTACTTGCCCTTGTTCCATCCCCTGAAGTCCTTCTTGTGCTCAAACACAGGCTCCCAGGTGCAGCCCTTGCGCTTGTGGTCCTTGTCGTCTTTGTCTTTGCCGAAGTCCTTGCTGCCGCCATCATTCTTGCGGTCGTCCTTGTCGTCATCCTTCCTGCCAAAGTCCTTGCTGCCACCATCATTCTTGCGGTCGTCCTTGCGGTCGTCTTTCTTGTCATCGTCCTTCTTGCCCCGGTCCTTGCTGCCACCATCATTGTGACCATAGTCCTTGCCGTAGTTCCTGCCACTGCCACCGTCGTTGTAGCCGTTGTAACCGACACTGTCATCCCTGGCCTGAACGGAGGCAGAGAGGGCGGGGACCGCGAGAGCGGCGAGAGGGATAAGAGCAGCGATTGAGAGACGCATCGTGATGAATGAGCTGAAGTAGATAGACGAGGTTGAGTTGTCTGGAGAATGCTGGCGATTTTGGAGACCTTTTATATCTTTTCGATTACCAGAAATTCCCTGCGACCTAAGTCGTTGTCTTGACCAACAAGTGAATCTCAAGATCGTCATATTGAAACAGTACCGAGCACAAGATGGTGGATATTTCTCAGCCAAGAGTAATCTTCGTCAAGACCTGCCAAGCTACAAGGGAATCTTCGAGTGCGGTAACCAAATACGGTCCAGGCGGGAACGTCGGTCTCAGAGGGAACCGGGAAATCGCGAGAGAGGCCGCCCTTAGCCTCATCAGAACTGAGAGAGTCGATAGTCAAAAAGAAGAACATTTCAGATATGCCAAGGACGTCGAGTGGATTCATCCTAGAAACTCCTCACGTAGATTGATTTTCCAGACGATTTTTCGAAGTCCAATAAGGTGTGGATCCTCCTCGATGACCCGCGGCCGCTGTGGCTGGCCTCCGCAGCCTGAGTTACGTCGATACCAAAGCGAAACATGTCAGATGAAGTCCCTCAGTATTCCAGATATTGAACCATTGAGTGATGTAATTTTTGGCCGTCAATGATTTTCTGGGTATCAGGTAGCCATATCGTATGGAAACTTCGTCATGCGAAGAAGGAAAGGCTCTGGCTAAGGACACACGGGTGAAACGCCCGCACCCGAGCGGTTGCGGCAACTTTGTGCCGATGGGACGGCTGCAATCGGCAGCGGATTGCCGGATTTCATTCCGAGGCTGCCATTTCCGATCTCCGTACTCTCAACACTCAGCAGCTTGGACGTGGATGTTCTTCGTACTTATCCACACAGCCTTAGTTTTGTCTTCGAGTCGTATCTTGAAATGTTCTATGCTTAACTCTCAGAATCTCCTTCTTGACTGTCCTTGTCGTACTTAAAAATTGAACTGATCAGTGATGTCTTGCACCAGCAAAATTTATGGCAACCTCATTTCTCCCGCTACATCTTAGACCGACGTTCCCGCCTGGACCGTATTTGGTTACCGCACTCGAAGATTCCCTTGTAGCTTGGCAGGTCTTGACGAAGATTACTCTTGGCTGAGAAATATCCACCATCTTGTGCTCGGTACTGTTTCAATATGACGATCTTGAGATTCACTTGTTGGTCAAGACAACGACTTAGGTCGCAGGGAATTTCTGGTAATCGAAAAGATATAAAAGGTCTCCAAAATCGCCAGCATTCTCCAGACAACTCAACCTCGTCTATCTACTTCAGCTCATTCATCACGATGCGTCTCTCAATCGCTGCTCTTATCCCTCTCGCCGCTCTCGCGGTCCCCGCCCTCTCTGCCTCCGTTCAGGCCAGGGATGACAGTGTCGGTTACAACGGCTACAACGACGGTGGCAGTGGCAGGAACTACGGCAAGGACTATGGTCACAATGATGGTGGCAGCAAGGACCGGGGCAAGAAGGACGATGACAAGAAAGACGACCGCAAGGACGACCGCAAGAATGATGGTGGCAGCAAGGACTTTGGCAGGAAGGATGACGACAAGGACGACCGCAAGAATGATGGCGGCAGCAAGGACTTCGGCAAAGACAAAGACGACAAGGACCACAAGCGCAAGGGCTGCACCTGGGAGCCTGTGTTTGAGCACAAGAAGGACTTCAGGGGATGGAACAAGGGCAAGTACACCCCCTACGACCACAAGGATGTCAAGAAGGACTCCTACGAGATTGGTACGTATAATCTCATTGCAAAATTTTATTATTTTCACTCACGTTTACTGTTCAGACTGCAAGAACCTTTGCGAGAAGGACGACAAGTGCAACTCTTGCCAGGGTACGTCTGATTATAATTCCTTTCATTTCGGGCGTGTCTGATGTCTTTTTCCTAGCCTATTCGAAAGAGGAGAACGAGGAGAAGTTCATTTGCGAGCTCTTCGAGGAGATCATCGACATCTTGACTTGGGAGGATGACTGTGATGATGACAAGGACCGCAAGGACGACCGCAAGAATGATGGTGGCAGCAAGGACTTCGGCAAGGACGGAAAGAAAGATGACAAGGACCGCAAGGATGACCACAAGTATTATGATACTTCTTGCTGGAACGCCCACTACAGCTACTAAGTCCGACGAGGCTTCTGAAGTGACAATGGACAATTGTAGCATTATATCTGTATAGTATTGTATACCTCCAATGCGATTCGTATGTGGTACCTTTCGCTGTGGATTTGAAGTTAGGAGAACATCGTACCAAACACGTTCTCAACTGATATCTGCTGTAAGCATCACTTAAGTGCGTGTAATGGCATTTCTGGCGCGTGCAGTTATAAAAGACAGTTGGATTTACTCTCAGAAGTACGTCCCAGTTCTCAAAAACTAACTTCATTCTAAGTACTATCGCGTAACGGCCAGTGACCCTCCAACTCTGCATTGGGGTTGTGATCTATCTGTATTGCAAGATCTCAACGACTCGATCAAGTACTCGCTATATCATATTTTGTCTCCCCAAAGTCGTAGGATAATCGGTCGAGGAGCAAGGCATTCTATTTCACCTTCCCTGACGCTCCATTGAGGTCAATTATATTAGGGCTCTGGGCTGTATGATAGTCCTTCTTGGTAGTGCTTCGTACTCTCCGCATCTGGATGGTGTTATGCTTAACATGGATCTCTGTGATGACGATGGCTTGACAATTTCCATCTCATCGATTCAAATTGGATGCCAATGTGAATGCATCCACCACTGTATTGTGCGTATGAACAACCTCGAGATTAAATCTTATGAAGGAACCAATTCCACCTTTGTCACTATACGCTGCCCGTCTGGGATTATCCAACCTACGATGGTTCCAGCCCCTCTTCGCGCCGCAACTACGATCTCCCAATCTTCAACACATTGTTCCGAAGACTCGAGATAGAGGTAAGGTTCGACATTGATAGCACGGTAATCCAGTACCAAAACCAAAGGCCACAAAGGATCAGGCTCTCCATTCTCTGCGGTATACTCGTCCAACAGCTCTTCCCGCTCTGAAGGCACTTCTTCGTGATACTCCACATAATGACTGTTGAGGGTCGCAATGGCTCTCCGATCGCTGAAAGACATAGGCAAGGGATCAGCATCTAGGGGACCCGTGAGGAAATGCAGAAGCTCAAAAACAATATGACGAACTGGTTCTGATCTCTTTAATCTCGTTGCAGAGGGAGCGGTGCCCAGTGGATGTCCGAGACCAGTCATCCTTTTGGCATGTCCGCGAGCAATACCGCGTGAACTGGCATCCAGAACAAACCGTAAACTTTTCGACAAACGTTCCAGGACACTATATAAGAGGATTAATGACAGTATTATCAACACGGGGCTGCGTACCTGTCCGTTACCGCAAGACGAATCAGATATAGATCTCGTCATATCAGATCGGTAAAAAGCAATGTTTACAAATTGGGTCCACTCTTCGCAAACCCTCTTCAAACCTAGGTCTTTGGATTCGAGGAATCCGTCAACATGCAGTCGCCGTATTTTGGAGATGGCCTTTCTGGTCCGCTTCAGAATCGAGGCGTAGGCAAAATGAGATATAACCAAGTGTAGGATCTCCACAGCATGATCCTCCAAGAGGGTCTTGAGTCCTTTAAACTCCTGGTCGATGAGCTCGGGATGAGCATGCATGTTGCGGAACGCCTTGAGGAGACAGGGGAGGATGTCGTAGCCCAGGAACTGATGGATGTACGAATGCCCATCCTGCATGACTCTGAGGATGTAACGCAGACACCTGGACACGCAATCCGTAGCTACGCGCAGTGCCACATAGGTGAATCGGGTGCGCCGGGCAACGTATCGCAAAACAAGAGCCATCCATTGGATACTATTGTTTCTCAGTAGAGCGGTGTGGATGGGTAGAGATTGGACAGAGAGCTGAAGGGTGGAAGCTGCGACGGTCAAAAAAGTTTGGGAGAGAAGCGTCGCATCTGGTTCCTCTGGGAGATGAGCGAACCCGTCTACAATGAATTGGACAACGAGTTTAGCGGTGAGTGTACTGTTTTCCTCCATCCGGTCAACGAGAATGCCTCTCCAAGGTGTTGATTCGCATGCGAGGACCGCATGATATACAGCAGTGAATACTGATCGGGCATCGTCGAGATTGTACTTCGCACAGCCAGGGGGAGGGTTAAACCAAAGGAAGGGGAGATAATCTGTGAAGATTTTCGGTTCCAACGTAAGCTTTTTTTGATTTGTGGTCCAGGCTAGGATGAATACGACGGCGTGGTGGAAGTCCATGAACTTGAAGTCGGGTGTTCGGGATGGTGTGATGATGCGCTCGCAGAAGAGACTCAACCAGAACGATATGGCGGGCATAAGGGCGAACATGGAGGAAGTGGACTCCGCCAAACATGCAGGCTGGAGGAGGAGACCGTCACGAATGCCTGTGGCTAGTGCGAGCATCGAAGTGCAACTCCGATTGACTACATCTTTGGGATCGAGTGAGGGACAGGTAGGAAGCTTCCTCGCTTCAAGGCCTGGATAGTTGGTGTGTTGAACCTGAGGTTTTCTTCCACGACACGGAAAAAAGCTTGATGGGCTCTTCGATTTCTGCCAGCTTGCAAGGCCAGCGCCATCATTGCTTCAAATGATCCATCCTTGGCCGATTTCTAGGCAAAAATGGTAGTATGAAAAGTCATATCGACTCGCGGGATTGTACCCACGATGGATTTGTCCATTCGCGTAAGTGACAATGAAGATGGTTGACGAAGAAGCGGAGAGAATTACCAGTAATCCTCAGAAAAAAAAAACTGTCAAGACGCGACATTATTGAGTAATCTGTGAGTAATGAGAAGACGGAGACGAAGAAGCATCAACATACGCAAACTCGGTTAACCAAATGCGCTATTGTACTTGAAAATAGGCTTAGGAACTTGAAGAATCAATGTTGTCTCGCCATTGCGCAAGCATCCACTGAAGACGCGTCTGGTACGATCGTGTGGGGAGCAAGATCGAGATCAGGGGCGTGAGAACAGCTACTGATCGCCGAGGCAGCCGGCAAGCCGGCCATCCTCTCGCCTTTCAATTCCGAACTTTGACTCTGCCGTTCAAGAGTTATCGGTACCAAGCGGCTGACAGCTTGACTTGGCATACTCATCGTCTTAAAACAAAACAAAAATCGAAGGCCCGGACAGGAAAAGGGAACTGCTCGCCACATCACACAGTTCAGCTGAATGAAGTAGAAATTCGGATTATCTGGGAGCCTACACCAAATCAGTTGGGAAAGACTATCAAGCAGACGTCGATCATTGTAAATTAGTAGACGTGTAACTACGTGTATCATTAATGACTATCTTAAACGCCACACGTCTCCAGTCCATCCTGGTTCAAATTTACCGTGCATTCTTCTTACGGGTCACTTCCGCATCATCCACTACTTCATGGTGGATACTAAGCGACTCAGCACCCAGACCTTTCTGCCTCTTCGTCTCAAGACGTTCCATCGCCGACGTACGCCTTTTGGAGCTTCCAAATAACTCATCCTCGCTGTAGCACCAGTCAAAGATCCCCTGTTGAGGCTCCTTCATTTGTTCGGTAGGCTCACACAAAGTGTCGCAAAGCCAAGTAGGACTGTCAAGTTGCATTTGTTTCGCGATATACTGGCCGGCTGGAAGGTCTGGAGCATCCTCCGGATGTGATACCTTCCAGGCTTCGTATTTTCGAAGTTGCTCTGCGGTAGGTTTGTCTTGGTATCGGACAACAAAAACGTTGACCAACGCCCGCAACAACTGGTTAAGACCTTGGGGGGTGAAGGAAGACATCAAAGAAGAGGTTAACAGCGCGAACTTGTCCACGCCACGGTTGTGTTCGAACATCGGCGTCATTATGTCGTATAGGGCAACCGGGGAAAGCCCATGGCGGATATGCCGGAGAGCTACATATAGGAGAACCCAGAGGCAGGATTCCCTATCGTCTACAAGTGTGTGCGTATGTTGCCGGAGGAAGCCAGGAGCTGCGCAGACAGAAACTGCCATGTGCCCTAAATGATGATATATAAACGAAGGAGGTTGAGAAAATTGCATAGAAAGCTTACGGTTCTGCCTACGCGCTGGTTGCCAGTTCTGTCAGTAAGAATGACGCAGTGATCCCAGTCGATGAGAGACCCTCTGTTGTTTGGGCTGATCATAATGTTGCCAACACTGATATCGCGGTATAAAATACACACTCTGTCGAAAGCTGCTTGGTGAGCTGCTCCACAAAAAAAAACCATCAGACAAGGAATCAACAAAGGTGGAGTACGGCGTACCTTCCGTAGCATCCGCGATACAGATCACCAAGTCCTTGGCGTTGAAGAAGGTTGTGAGATCTCTTCCAATGGTCTTCAAGAAGATTCGGTGGCCCTGCAAACTAGGGAGACGGTAGATCTCCTTACCGGATGGTGAAGTCGACAGTTTCCGAACGTGATCTTGTGTGATCGTGACCATGTCCGGGACGTCGCCGCCAGTCTCCATTTCAGCTACATAGGGAACTTTGTGCTGGGCAAGAAGATGATAGATATCAGATTCCTTGGCAGTCCGAGAAGAGTATTCACGCCAATAGTCCTTCATGAACAGCAGCCCTCCAAGGGGCTTTCGGAGATCAGGACTGTCCAAATCGAGACCCAAAGCCCGGCGCGTGGATCGTCCGAATGGTGAGAATGCGCCATCATTGAACTTTGGCGCGCATACCACAAATCGACGAGCTTCACCTTCAAGGGTCAGATCCATACGGAACAGTTTCTGGTCCTCGACTTTTATCTCCCCTTTGCGGTTTAGCCCCGGCATCACAACCGTCTCGTATAGGCTGAATTTTTCCCGAGCAATTATGGCGTCGGGATCGTTGTCTGCGATGGAAGAGATGGTGGTGTCTTTACCCCGTTGGCGTGGTGATAACTGTGCAAAGCGCTTGTAGAAGTTGAAGAACGTGGTCGTTTCCTCAGTGTAGTCGAACCGCTTGCTGACGATAGCTCCAGATCGGTCCCAGCGTATGAATCGGGCGAAGCGTCCACAGATGAGGATCGTAAAGAGGTGAGAGCGATATTGGAGCATCATAGTGACGCCGGCATAGGAGGCAATTTGTCCTCGCGTTTCGCGTCCCTTGACGGAGTCGTTTTCGAATGGGAATTCTGGTAGCGCAGATACAGCTGGCGGCGTGAGATCTGCGACGTCCTCCGGTACCTCCTCAGTGACCTCTGTGGCTTCCCCTTCCTCGGCTTGTCCGTCTTCAGCCCCTTCCTCGTCTTCCTCCTCCACCTCGTCTTCTTCCTGTTCCGCAGACAGGGACTCGTCGTCGTCTTCCAAGTCAACGAAGGCACCATAGTTATCGTGGGTCTTCAGCTCTGTTTGCGTCTCCATGAGCGAGTGATCAGTGACGCGACCCTCTGGCATGTTGTCGGCATCGTACACTCCAATACCGACTGCAAGATTACCGCAGTTTGCGTCTGGGTCACGAAACTTCCCAAGCCGGAGGCGGATCGACAGGTAATCTGGTTTCTCTGTATTCAGCGATGAAGGCCAGTTATGAAGAGCTTTGATCTGAGCTTCGAGGCGGTCAGCAGATGGAATTATACCAACTCATAAGTAGAACGATGTACATATCTCCCGTACATGTCAGATTCGCGAAGGCCTGCCATGGAAATAAGTAACCCCTTTTTGGACTTGCTTGGTTGTTTTTGCTTGTAGTTTTTGGGAGTAGTGTCATTTCAGGGCATATACTGTTTCAGGAACGCCTTCACTGAGGGACCGTAGATAAAATGACCGCGTGTTTCGGCAGCAATTTCCCTGTGTCTTTTCTGGATTTCCGGTGACTCGGCAGAGAATTCGCTACGCCCTTGGGCCTTTTTGACGACGGGAGTGTGGTTCATGCTGTATGCAGGGTGCCGAGGACGGTTCGGAGGAGTAACGCGACTGGTATTGATAGTGATGGATTCAACTGAAGACTGAGTCGTTGGTAACGCCTACATGGGAGAAAAATACGTGAGCAATAAGAAATCATCAAAGTGTATAAAGCAAATGCTGACGCGGAGACGCCGACAACGTTTATAGAAAGAGAATCACCTAGATAGGGCAGTATCTTATCCTTTGCAGCGTTCTCTAGCCTGTATAGCTGATATCTTGACACAATAAGTGGTGTGGTGACCGTGGACACGGTTCCAGTTCAAGTTCGCGATTTCAAAGTCAGACTGGCACATGGTCGCGTGTCCTTATCACGTGCTGACGCAACTGTCGATTCCGCTTCTAAAGGTCCTCCCTTAGCCTATCCTTGACAACACGCTGGTTGTCTGGATTGTGAGCACCCAACTTGATTATATATACTAGAGGGATGGTATAGAACCAGCCAACAGCTCGTTCGTTTTCGTTTTCTGATTCTAGAGCTGGGTACGACCAATCCTCCGCTTCTTTTCCCCAGAGTGACGCGAATCCCTCCCCAGAAGTGCCGAGGTTTAGACAATGGAGTTCTGCAGTAGATGTGGTGGTGGGGACAAGGCCGGCGCTCTTGAAGGGGTTTTCACTTGAGCGGCCTGAGGCAGAGGTCGAGGTTGAGAGAGCAGAGGTCGCTCGCGTTCGTGGTGATAAACTCATCAAAAGGAAGCCTCCTTCACTATGGCTCGGATAGGTGTAACGGCTATCATCTGTGGGAGAGCTGGGGGTTCGAATCCTCGTATCCAAATCCACCGAGTCGCGTGAGATAATTTTTTCCCTGCCTTTACGAGTCGGGATGACACGCGTTACTCGGACTCGGATTCGGTAGAACATCCAGCGAATCCTTCCTCTCTAACGCTCATATATGATGCTTCCTGCTTTGAGTTTGACGGTGGCCGATATATTGACATTAGTCTACAGGGTATGTGGTGAACGAGTATCGAGGCAGCAAGAGCGCCAGACTTGGGTTGGGAATGCGGATTACAGATAAGGAAGTGAGTATGATATAGACTATGGGCACGAAGATAAATCAGATGGAGCCGCAGAATGTCAAACAGCGCGACACGACTCACCCCGGACGACTTGGTACACCCAAAAGTCAGCCAAAACGGGATCCTCCTTGACCAGCACATGGATCCTTCCTATGCCAGATGAGAATACCAGAGTTTTGTAGGCGCTCCGAGTTCCAGCATGGTTTTGACGCGATCCTGGTACGACGCGGTGGAGGTGGCAGACAAGGCCGGAATTGTTCCCACGATAGCACCGATACTACCGAACCCTAACATCGCTCGCCCGCCCCACCTCCACAACTAACAGGCATCGTTCCAAAATGAACTGACGGACCATCGAGCACCGTACTGGCACCTCTTTCCAGCTCCATCACTGCCAATCACCGAAAACAAGGACCCTCGATACTAGGATGGCGCGCATCGTCTCATCAAGTTCCTCAGACTACCCTTTGCCCTGTCCTCGATGAGCGTCTCCGCGGAAGCTTGCACACGTCTGGACTGGGCGCATCCGCACCGTCAATGCAGCATGGAGACTTGCGAGAAACTGGACCCAGGACGACGTACGTGGAGTGACGGTCAATTTGGAGGAGGTCAGACCCGATCAAGAAGGCATCGGAGATCGGTCCGGGCGCCCCGCGTCTCCCATCCAGCAACTGTCATCATCGCTCTGTTTACCTGACAGTGAAGCTATCAACTGTTCACGTTCAACGTTCAACCATTGAACATAACATTGGTTCTGTAAAATTTCACACCATGAATCCATGACCTCAGCTAACCTTTCGAGCCAGTGTATAGATGTCGCCCAATTCGGATTTGAAACTCCCACAAGAGCTCGTCGACGCTATCATCGACATCGTGAAGGATACATCCACTTCACCTGTAGAAGCAACCAAAAATCTTTCATCTTGCTCTTTGGTCTCACAGGCATTCCTTCCTCAGACTTGACGGCATATGTTTAGAGACCCCGTAATGACCAACCCCAAGAAGATAAAGCACTACCATGATATATGCCTCGCATCTCCTATTATCCCAGCAGCAGCCCGGTCTGTCTCCTTCCAGACCCTCAACATACCTGTGATTCAAAGCCCACTGATCCCATCCATCCTGCGGCTCACCACTAACATTGACACCATCTATTTCGTTAACGTTCATTGGGACCGCCTGCCCCAGGAGGTGCTCGACATCCTCAGCTCCTATCCTCTCACCAGAATAATCCTCAACACCGTCGTCATCCCATCGGCTCCTTCCTTCTTCTCTTTTCTTCGCCGCTGCGCCACTCGCGTGCCTATTGATCTTTATATCGCCGGCATGCTCCGCTTCAAAAATGCCACAGAAGAACAGGCACTGGCAGACATAGTATCTCCCGACAAACCTATTGCTCTTCGATCTCTGACCATTCGATGCGCAGATCTTGCACGAAACGCGATTCGTGCTATTCTTCTATCCCCTTCGTCTCCATTCAATTTGCGTATTCTCACAACCATCGTATTCACCATGATAGGACATGACACTATGACAGACTATAATGCTGTTCTTCTACGCGACGTGATTTCATCGTTGACTCACATCCAGGACGCAAGGTGCCGCTTCGTCATGCAAGCACCCCCGTCATTCATCCTCCATATTCCCTCCACCATTCACAGACTTTCATTCGCCGTCACCGGTCCTTCCCATCAAGATCCGGCCTTGCAGTCGAGTTCGATCTTACGATGGTGGATTGACGGTCTTCTGCGTTCCAAGTGCTATTGCTTGGAGCAACTGAACGTCATAACCTCGTTGCTGGATGTGTGGATTATCGACGATGAAGCGCTGGATGCATGGGCCCACCTCGACAAAGAGCTTTCCTTGCCAAACTACAAGGTGAAGGTCATGTGCATTGATATAAGACACCAAGGACTGCTTGATGACCCCGCTCGTCATGCGGAGGTGGTCGATATTTTAACCAAGTACATGCCTGGACTAGCGAAAAGGGGTGCTCTGAAACTGGTATGTGACCCAGAACCGTCACCGCGGACAGGCGCGACATTGAGTTAGATGAAGGACAAATTGTAGCTCCAGGCATCTTTATCAATGAAAGAAGAGAAATTTCGCGAGAAGTGCGTTCGTCAGAGGGAGTTGGACATTGACCCTGACTAAGTAATTGAAGGTGTCTTGAAGTTGATATTGACCCAATGCGGTAGTGGTGTTACCGGCGCCAGGTCCCATATACCCAGCAGCTCGTTCGATTTCTGTACGACCAATCCTCCGCTTCTTCCCCCCGAGTGACGCGAATCCCTTCTTGGTTGAGGGGTGGTGGGAGACAAGGCAGGCGCTCTTGAAGGGGTTTTCACTTGAGCAGTATTAGTCGCTCGCGTTTGTGGTGATAAACTCATCAGAAGGAAGACTCCTTCAGTATGGATCGGATAGGTGTAACGGTTATCATCTGCGGGGCAGCTCGAGGTTCGAATCCTCGTATCCGAATCCACCGAGTTGACGTGACTTAATTTTTTCCCTGCCTTTATGAGTCGGGATGACGCGCGTTACTTGGACTCGGACTCGGTAGAACGACCGGCGAGTCCTTCCTCTCTAACGCTCATATATGATGCTTCCTGCTTTGAGTTTGACGGTGACGGATATATTGACATTAGTCTACAGGGTATGTGGTGAACGAGTACGCTGATAGTTGTATCGAGGCGGCAAAGGAGCATGCTAGGCTTGGGTTGGGAATGCGGATTACAGTGCAGCCTATGGACAAGAAGATGAGACTACTTCAGTTAAACAGCGCAGAATGACAAACAACGCGCCACACTCACCCAGGACGGCGGACGCCTTGGTACTCAGCGCTCAGCGCTCAGCCAAAACAAGTTCCTCCTCGACCAGTACGCGAATCCTCCTGAGAATACTGGTGTTTTGTAGATGCTCCGTGTTCCAGCATTGTTTCGTCGACGCGATCCTAGTACGACGCGGTGGAGGTGAGAGACAAGGCCGGAATTGTTCCCACGGTACCACCGTTCCTTATTGGGACACCACCACCACCACCACCACCACCACCGATACTAAACATCGCTCGCCCGCCCCACCTCCACAACTAACTGGCATCGTTCCAAAATGTACTGACTCGTACCGGCACCCCTTTCCAGCTCCGTCACCGCCAATCACCGTGCATATCGTCTCATCAAGTTCTTCAGACTGCCCTTTGCCCCTTCTCTCTCCTCCGCCAGTATGCCTTTCAGGATCGGCGGCTACTACATGTCCTTCCCCACAGTCTACAAAGTAATGGAAGCGCTTGAAATACCCAATCCCATGAACTACGACGATATTCTGCTCGAATTCGCCATCAACTACTGGCTTTGCGACCAGTACAAGAAGGATGTCTTGGCTGCGTACATCTACTGAAAGGACGATGGGCCTGGGATGATGTTGGTGTCGAGCTTCAAGGTCCGTGCCGCCAAAGCCATACTATAAAATCGATCAACTCCCACTCTAGTATATTCCAGAGGGCATGCCCGATACCGGCGACTTGGAAGAAAGCGACAGAGACAGGGCTATTGCGAAAGAATGGCTAATAAAAGGCGCAGGCGTCAAGGCCGAGGAACTCAAGTGGATCACCCTGCTAGATAACTGGAGGATCACGATCAATGGGATACACCCGAAAAAGGTGGTGCTCTGGAAGTCGACGAAGACTCCGGCTGAGGCTATGGCTGACTTGATGGAAGCGGCGCGTAAGAGGGACTTGGAGATTGCTAGCGGGGTTTTTGACAACGACAGCGACTAACCTGTACATATTTTAGCATATATTTTGTGTTGCAGCATCGTTTCGACGCGATACTGGCAAGCTGAGTATGACGCGGTAGGGGTAAGAGGCAAGGCTGGATTTATTCCCACGGTACTTGTCCTTCGTTCCATACGACGTCGAGCGCTGAAGATGCACCTACCACTCTCATCTCGCATACGGAAGCTCGCACACGTACGGGCTGTTCGTGTCCTCGCCGCCTCTAGATCTCAAGTCAAAGTCACACCCATCGCAAAAGTATTTGAACTAGTCCCTCGTTCTCTGACCTATTCGCTCTCCTGTGGCGCACGAGGTCGAAGCCTATCGTATCAACGTACCGCACTTCTACGGTCATTTCTTGATGTCCGTACCCGATAGAGCCGTGTACGTCCTCTTGATGGCGCACATCGACAGGACAGGAAGGAATTTCGTATCAGGCTCGTCCCTGCAAAGAGAACGAATCGCACAAACTGGCCATTATCAGAGGTGTATTTGCAATCGAGGTCAGGCTTGCGGATCCGGAGAAGAGGCTTAGAAATCGGTCATATCGTGTTGACAAGCGGCAGCAGGAATACATCGAGCACTCGGTGGAGAACGAGATCCTACGCTGCAGGCAATAGCTATGGAATTTGACTGTGAATATATCCTCGTCCACCTCCACGTTGTACTGAGTGTCTGCTCTCAGCATATATTGACGCCACTATTATGCACCATCACACTCCACAATGAATCTTTTCGCTTCCATACGCATGGACGGAGGAACACAGCAAATAACCCTTTTCCAGGCGTGGGCTACGAGGGTTGTGCTTACGCTATCACTTTCGACTTTCTTCGAGTCGAGCCGTTGAAACTTGACGCTGGGTAAAAATCAACACGCTCACTACTCCCAGTGCTGCGCGCTCGTTCGTTCCTCTTGTTATACCTCGAGAGACAACTCTGTATGCCTAGGGAGGACTCTAAACCATCCGAATCTAGCACAACGGATGGTGTCGCTGCTTCGAGGGGTTCGATTCCCCAGCTGGATGTCCGAGACCAACGAACATGTTTTTGTACGCCCCCTACTGAATTTTATTCTTATCTGCAATGAGTTGGAAGGTTCTCTCTCGTGAGGCTTTCGATGAGCTTCTCATCCAGCGTGGAAATAGATTCGACTCTGCTCTGACTTCTTCGACTCCTCACTTGAATTTTCCCGGGATCTTACTTGAATTTGGACGCCTTTGCACAGACTGTCTAGAGCGGTTGGTGGAGCGTCGGTTGATTTGGAAGAGGTCGGGCTGGCGAGAGCTTACCTCGCCGACCATACATAGCCGCCACACGCAGCTTTACTCCTCCACCCATAATCCACTGCGGGAGTATCAGCATGCTAGGCGTGTCCTTACACAGGGAGGATCGCTTGCGCTTTCGAGTCGGAAATGTCGACGGGTCAAGAAGGGGCCTTCGTCACATCCACTCTGACACGAGGCCCATGGTCCACATTTCGGGTAGCTAGAGCCCATGTAGCGAAGTGTTGCTTGGGTTGCAGAAGAAGACGTCATAATTGCCCGGATATTGCCTAGTGGTCGAAGTTTCCTCCTTCGTGGTGGGGGTTCGATTCCGCAGATTCGGATTATGATAATCAAATATAAGTTTTTTTTTACTAGGAGGATAAATAAACAATTGCGCAGAAATTACCTTGAGGACGAGATCCTACGCTGCGGGCAATAAGTCCTATTGCAAGCGCCTCCGCGTTGTTGTCACCAGCATATATTGACGCTCCTCCTAATCGGCTACCATCAGAGCTTGATATACCCCGAGAGGAACGTCGAAACCAGTCCGCCTGGCATAGGAGGTGTCGGTTCCGACCTCGTCGAGTCGGAGCTGTTGGAACTTGACGTTGGGAAAACCCGACTCTGTGGTAGGGCTGAACGCTAGTTTGCTCCTCTCGAGAGAAGGCCTTGCATCCGAATATGGTGTAACAGATGACGTCGCTTCTTCTTCGCGGGGTTCGATTCCCCGATTCTGGATTACATGTCAGGTAACTAGAAGTTTTTGTACACTGAATTTCATTTTTCAGTTGGAAAGATTTTCTCTCTGGTGAAAAAATCCCAGGCTTCCAACAAGCTAGATTCGACGGACATTCAGTTCTGCTCTGGCTTCCTTTTTTTGTATCCCGACTTCTCACTTGAATTTTCCCGGGATCTTTCGTTTCTAATAAATCGACGGTATACTTTTGATGGGAACAATGCGTTTATAGGATGGGCCATTCTCTTTGACTTGCTCGTACGGACTCGCTGCTTTCACATCCTTCATTACATTTACCCAAGGAGGGCTCTAAACCATCCAGATATGACGTACCGGATGATATCGTAGTTTCATGGGGTTCGATTCCCCAATTCTGGATCCGCAAGCCAGTTCAACATTTTTTGTACAGTCGCTACTGAATGTTATTCTATATGCAACGAGTTGGAAGATCCTGCTGGTGAATTCTCTCCGGGACCAATAAAGCGCTTCCATGGAAATCCTATTCAGTTCTCCTCCGACTCCTCGTCCAGGATCTTCATTTCTAATAAACCGATGGTGCACTTTTGATGGGATATAGACGGATTGTGTCATTCTCTTTGACTTACTCGCTACTCTGACGTCCTTCGTTACCTTTACTGTGGTTCGCACAACAGTGTTTCAAGTCAACGACGCTCCATGGAAAGCAGGAGGTCACACATACCGAGGCAGTGACGACCGCGAGATAAACAAGCCGGGAAGCCCTCGACAGAAAGGCAAAACATTCTCGACGCATGTCTATATCTCTGTCATGATCTGAGTTGGGGAATCGAACCCCAACAACAGCAGAAGTGTCGGCCATTGTGCCGTGAGATTGTCAATTGCGATCGAGAAAAGACGGAGCATCACACAGGCACCTGTATCGACGGTTTTTACTCCTTTGCTGCGTCGGCGCCGGGAATATTATTGGAGTTACGAGTTTCGAATCCAAGTTGTTTCCTGGAGATAGAAACTAGGGATGATACCTTCACAGACGTTTATGGTCGGGACCGAGGAAATTCGTACTTCCGTAAAAAGAAAACCTCCGACCTTTCACTTTTTTCCCCTCTCGTCCTCGGTCCATTGACCGATGTCGTGGAGGTGCCGGATTATGGTACGCGCTTCACAATGACGGGATAAATCCTAATGAATTGGGAAGCCCTCGACAGGGGCAAACTATTCTTTGGTTATATACATCGCTATCATGTTCTAGATTGGGAATCGAACTCTAACAGCAGCAGCAGTCGGCCGTTTTGTACCATGAGATTGATTTACGACTGATCTCTCTGTCTGACCTTGAGTTCTCTCCGTCTTGCTGTGTGGTGCCGCTTCTAGTCTCAATATCTTCACAGATCTAAGCAGAGGGCTTACTTAGATTGAGTTTTTTGTGTGGGTCGTTTGGGTCTTTTGCTGGTAGGCATTGCGATGATGTCCATAGCTGCGCGGCTGCATTTGTCTGGTCAGATCCTGGCGAGCGCAAGGAATTGTTCAAAAGAACGTACTGCCATTCATTCAGAACCGGGCTTGGAGCCGCCCCCTCCTCCTCCTCCTCTGAATAAGACTGAGAATTCTCCTGGGATGTTTCGTTCGTTGCTGCTACATTATTCACGATCGGCGTCTCCGATTTGTTTTCATCAGAGGCCTTTGGTTTTCTAGAAAGGACAGAGTCGGACTGTAAGTACGATCTAGCGAAAACAAGCAAACCTACCTTTCATCTGACGAGGCCATGCGTGTGGATCGGTTGTAAGATGCGGATCGCTTTCCTGGATCCGAAGTCTTCACTTGTTTTAGGCGCTCGCCGAGAATCTATGGGTATCGCTTATTTAAGAACTCAAGCTTAAGCGCCTAGGGCCGGAATATCTTCCTTCTACTGCACAAAGAAGCACTCTTACTGCGTGCCCGACCTGAGGACTTGGATCATCGTTGCGGACGGGCGAGATTGTTTGCATGGAGAGCGAAGAATCCGAACTGGGATTCCAACGACGCAAAGAAGACGCGTCACTACAGTCAAATAACTCGAAATGAACAAGGAATGAAAGGAAAAAATAACCCTCATGCCTACGTCGCTTTGCGACGTGAATCCTGTTTGTCTGGCAGCGAGACCAAGGAGTCCTGCATAACGGCGACTCTATCCCAATACAATACTGGGATTCTGCGGTGAGATCTTGAGGACATCCGTCGTGTGGTGGTAGTAAGAGCACAGGCTAGAATTGTTCTCATGATACTGATCCTTCGTCCGATACCGCCGCACTCTCTTGAAAAACATCGAGCTTGAAGACGACAACTGCGAAGAACGACAAGCCGCTCTCTTGCAACTCACCTCTACAGATAACTGGCATCGTTCCAAAAAGGACAGACGGACCTTGAACATCTAACTGACTTCTTTCCATGTTCAGTCAAGAATATTCGATACCAGGATGGCGCACCACATCTCATCAAGTTGGAAGATCGCCTCATCGTATTAAGACATCCATTGACCGTAGCATACCCTTCCAACCGACTTCCTTCTAAATGTCCCTCGACGAGTAGTGACAACGACGCCATTATTCTTATCCCAATACATGCATCAATTAACTGGCTGGATTTTTCCAGCTTCAGCAATTGAACGAAGTACATATTTCATTCCGCTACTCCCCTCAGTGGAAATGCCAAGTGAAGAAACAATGTTATAGAGACAAACTCATCGGAGATCGTGGACCAGCCACACGTACTTTAAAATGAACAGAATCTAAAGCGGAAAGTTCGGGCTCAAAAAAACCACTTCCGTCCTCCTCACCACACGCTTTCCGTCGGGGAGGTTCCAAAAAACGAAGGTTCCACCATGTTCTTGCACCGAGGCAATCACCCCTGGGTCGACTTGTAACTGTTCCGAGGACACCATATGAAGGTCAACATTAGGAGTACAGTAATCCAGCATCAAGACCAGAGGACACAAAGGATCGTGATGTCCATTCTCTGCAATGTACTTGTCCACGAGTTTGTCCCGTTCTGCAGGATTTTCTTTGAGATATCTCACGCGTCGGAATGTGAACATCTCAATGACTCTCTCATCGCTGGAAAACATGGGTAAGGGTCTACCATCTAAGATCTTGTTGAGTAAACACAAAGGAATTAGAGGGTGAACTGACCAACCGATTCTGAGTTGTTTGATCTTTTTACAGAGGGAGCGGTGATCGCCAGATGACCAATCATCCTTTTGGCATGTACGCGAGCAGTACAGGGTGAATTGGCAGCCGGAACAAGTCATGAATTCTCCGACTGATGTTCTAGGACACTATATGGAAGGTTAAAATGGCTGACAGATCGACACAGGATCACGCACTTGTTTGCTACCACAAAGCGAATCCAAAGACTTGGAGATGTCAGGTCGATTCGAAACGATGTCTACAAGCCACGTCCATATCCTGGAAACCGGCTCTGAGCTGGAATCTACGAAATCATCCAAGTGTCGTCGCTGTATTTTGAAGGTTGCTTTTTTGGACCGCTTCAGAATCGAAGCATAGTAACAATGGGATGCGACCATGAACAGGATCTCTACAGCGTCATTCTCCATGGAGGTCTGGAGTTCTTTCAATTCCTGGTCGATGAGATTGGGATGAGCATGCAGATTGTGGAATGCCTTGAACATATATAAGAGGACGTCGTATCCCAGAAGTCGATGAATATACGAATGCCCATCCTGCATAGCTCTGAGGATGTAAGGCAAGCATCTAGATGCACAATCTGTGGCCATGAGCAGTGTTGTATGGGTAAATCGCACACGCTGGGTCACGAATCGCAAAATAAGAGACATCCATTGCATACTGTTGTTTTCCAGTAGAGCGGCGTGGATGGATAGAGATAAGGTAGAGAGCTCGAGGGCGAAAACTGTAACAGTCAAGAAACTCAGGTAGAGATCCCTCATGTCTGATGCCTCCGGAATATGGGAAAATTCGTCCATAATAAATTGGACGATGAGGCTAGCAGTAAGTGTACTGTTTTCCTCCAGTCGACCAATGAGAGCCTCTCTCGATGCTGCTGATTCACATCGGAAAACCGCATTATATACAGTAGCAAAAACAGACTGGGCATCGTTGCGATTGTATTTCGTATAGCCAGCGGGAGGATGAAACCAAAGAAATGGGAGATAATCTGTGAAGAATTTCGGTTCCAGAATAATCTCGTTCTGATCTGTGGCCCAGGCCAGCATGAAGACTACCACATGGTGGAAGTCGATTAACTTGAATTCAGGTGTTCGGGAGGGTAGGATGATGTGCTCGCAGAAGAAGCATAGCCAGAATGATATGGAGGGTAGGAGAGCGGCTATAGAGGAACGGGAGTCTGCCAAGCAAGTAGGCTGGAGGAGATGTCTGTTACGGAGGCCTGTGGCAAGTGCGAGTATTGAGGTGCAACTGAGATTGATTACATCTTTGGGATCGAGCGAAGGCACTAATGGAAGCCTCGCCTGGATAGAGTCTGTGTTGACGCGGAGATTATCTTCCATGATACGAAAGAAAGCATGATGGGCCATCCGGTTGTTGCTCGCTCGTTTGAATAGGGCTTCCATTGCTTCATATGATCCCTCCTTGGCCGATGTCTGAGCAAACGTATTAGTACAAAGAATTATATTGAGTCACAAATTTGTAGTCACGATGATTTTCTCCATTAATTTGTAATCCTGCCTAAACAATGAGCGCAGAACACAAAATTGATAGTCCTAGACGAGAATTTTTGGTGAAGACGCGTCATATAATGATTGTGTAATGAAACAGACGAGGAACGAAGAAGCGTAAAACCGAGCGAGACACTGATCCAAACGTGTTTTGAGTACTCGACAAGGGGTGCAGAAGAATGTCGTCAGGATGGTCGCTCAAAGCATCAACTAAAGACGCGTCTGGCGCAGTGGAAGTAGTGTGGAAGGGGATCAGGAGCGTGAGAATAATACCGGATCCTCGGAGTCTACAGCCGGCCATCGGCATCGAAGCGTCTTGGTCTTGGGCCATACCGCGAACCATCAACTTTCATCAATCCACCCCAGCCTGCATTCTCTCTGACACGAGGATTATCAGTTTGTGTGGTCCACGTAACGTTCGGCTCTGCATGGTAGCGAACAATCCGTGCCGTGATTTGATTTAGGTTGTCCGGATATGGCCTAGTGGCTACTCTGTGCTGGCTGGGGTTTCGATTCCCAAGATCTGGATTACAATGCTTTGTGAGCTCTTTTACTCGCTATCTGTTCTAAATTGTTCGCTGTACGCTGTTTCTCGAGCTTCATCCATCATCGGTTGGCTACCTTTCGTTTTTGGGTACCTCACTGCGATATCTCCCTCGCTCCCATGTACATGCCTGGATGTGTACCCTGCAAAGAATCTTTGCTGTTCCAAGACGCGTGAACACTCTCTGTCTTCTGATACCCGCTACTCCCGTACCCGATAATTTACAACGCGACCTGGGTGATATAAGAATAGGAGAGAGGTCGGGTGTGTTGGCGATGATGGATACATGCTCGCTTCTTCCAAGTATCTCCGAGTGATCAAGTCTACTAGCAACTTTCAGGCTCCTCATGAAATGACAATCTTTTATAATCAGAGGAGTATGTATTAAGCAGATCACATATTCAGGCATCATTTCCAACTCCCTCCTTCCGTCCTCCCTCAAATCTCAGCCAAAATCTCAGCTGGTGTCTTCTTCGATCTCACAATGATGACCTTCCTCAGCTGAATCTCCCCAATTGTAATCCTCCTATCATCCAGCAAAGTGATCCACTTGAGCTCCTCCCCCACCCCCGCGCCTCTCATCAGCCACTCTTTCGCAATAGCCCTATCTCGCTGGCTTTCTTCTAGGTCCCCTGTATCCAGCATGCCATAGGGAATATACTGCATGTCAATTGAATTTTATCATGTGGTTTCACAGTTAGTGGCACGGCGTACCTTAAAACTCGACATGAACATCATCCCAGGCCCGTCCTCCCTCCAGTCGATGTACGCGGTTAAGACGTCCTTCTTCTCCATATCGCAAAGCCAGAAATTGACAGCAAATTCGATCATGGTGTTGTCGTAGTTCAAAGGGTTAGTCATTTTGAAGGCTTCCATGTATTTGGAGAGTGTGGGGAAGGACATGTAGTAGCCGCCGATTCAGAAAGGCATGGATCGAGGGGGAGGGTTCGTCCAACTAAGAGGGGATATGTTCCTACCCAATGGTGTTGAGATCTCCAACACCGAGCCTTCTTATATACTACCCTTGTTCATCAATTACATAAAATTATCCTTTAGCTGTCCGGGAGTCGGAACCATGCAATGTCGAGGGTCTTCACTTGTGGGTTCATAGTTGTACGGGTATGGCCTAACGGACAAAGGTGTCGCTCTGCGATGGGGTTCGATTCCCCGTAGACGAATAACAATATTCCCGGAATCCAATCTTTTACTCCCCGTTGGTTATAAGTTGTTCATCTTTCCTAGGAGAGTCCGAGTCCGCGCTGCGTGTACTTCAAGCAGCGGTTTTGTCGATCTTTCTGCGACCGAGTCTAAGCCACCACAGCAGGAGCGCAATGACCAGACGACCTTTCGGAGTCAGTGTACTACACGCGCATGGGTGTGCCTGCGTCGATTAAGTGAGAGATCAGGCCAGAATGACGCCTTTGGCAAAAGACTTTGTACACACAACTATCCAGATATGGCATAACAGCACGATTCCATGGTGGGGTTCGATTCCCTGTATCTGAATAAAGAGCACATAAAGTCGTTCCTTTTTTGCATGGCGTCAAATGGATACTGCTCAATGTCAAGTGGTTTAACTTGAAAATCTAATTTCTTCGCTTAGTCCTGCTCAATCATATGGAAATTAACTTTAACCCTCACGCGCGCGGTTAGCAGCACCACCAAGCATGGTTAGGCACTGAGTCACTCTGAGTGAACTGTTTTTATATTGGCAAGAAGGCAATACTTCATCGGAGCCCGGATTACAAGCCATGTGCCCCTCCACACAGCGAAAGTTCCTCTAGATAGCGGTATCAAGGGTACTTTCTCCATGCTCTTGCTAGATTAAATCGTACGCGGTAGTCGGTAGGTCATCCTCTCGTCCCTGTCCCGAAACTATTAGTTCCACGTCGCACAGATAAGAGTGAAGGATACAGACTCGGAGACATGCACGGTCGCCCCGCTTGGAGGTAAGAACTTAAAGTCGACGAGGATGTTCCCTGTTATGAATTCGACAGTGCGAACGTGACAGGTGGAAAAAAACAGTGGCATGCTGATAGGCAGCGAAAGGAGATGCTTTGAGCGCCAGACTTGTGCTCTGAATATTATGTAATGCTAGGTTTGGGCATGCGGATCGTTGTGCAGTGCGGAAAAAACATGTAGATCAGGACAAGAATCTGGAGCCTATGGACAAGGGGACAAGACCAACAGTCAAACAGTGCAGAATGACAACAAGGTGACACACTCACCCAGGACGCATGCAAACAATCAGACGAAACGGGATCCTCCTCAACCGGTGACGCGATTTATGCCTATATTGGATTAACAGATCGTAGTCCTGGAGATACTTCGAGAATTCGGCATCGTTGGGACGCGATTCTGTCAAGCGGAGTACGACGCGGTCGGGGTGAGGGACAACGCCGGGATTTGTTCCCACGCTCTCGGTCTAGCGTCCCGATACTACCGAGACCTAATCATCTCTCTTGAACACGACATCGAGCATTGAAGACGGCACGATGGGTCGCTCGCCTGCTCCACCTCCACAAGTGACTGGCATCGTTCCAAAACAGACGGACGGTCCATCGAGTATCTACTTCACCGGCGCCTCTTTCCAGCTTCATCTCAGCGAACCACCACCAGTCACAGAAAACAAAGATCCTCGATACCAGGACGGCGCTCAACTTCTCATCAATTTTGAAGATCGCCTCAGAACAGCCATGGACAGTCACTAGTCACCAGCCACTCTCATCGAGCTCTCTTTCGATATCTCTCGACGAACGACTCCCTTGCAGTATGTGAAAACTCGCACATGTCTGGACTGTGCACGTCCCTGCCGTCTCGGAAGCCACACTCGTCGCAAAAATCTTCGACCCAGCGTATTTCAGCGATGAACACAGCGCATATACCGACCCTTTTGCTCTCCTCAACATATCCGTATCACAAGAAGTCGAAGCCTACCGTCGTCTCCAAGACACCAACGTACCGCACTTCCATGGCCATTACTTGATGCCCATACCCTCGCAAGGCGATAGAACCGTGCACATCCTGTTGATGGAACACATCGACGGCAAAGATCTCCGAATCCTCGTCCCCGTTCCCAAAGCCAAAGATGTCTGCGCCGCCCACAAACTGGCTATCATCAACATGGCCCTCAACCTGAATCTGGACGCTTTCGTACGCGGGGTGTATCCCCAGGACTTTCAGCCTAGGAACGTCATCTTGCGGAGACCTCGACACTGCGTGGAGTTTTGCGACAAGGATGACTGCCCAGTGCGCTCAGAGGTGGATGTAGACGACGTTCGCGGAGTACTGGTCGATTTGGAAAAAGTCGGACTGGGAGATCCGATGAAGAAACTCAAGAATCCGGGTTATAGGACAAAAGTCATAAATAAGCAGCGGCGGAGGTACCTCAAGCGATGGTTGGGGAATGAGATTCGGCACTGGGGGCAATAACCTGACTGTAAGTACCTTGCCGTCGTCTTCAGGTATCGACTACCGTCCTACATGCAGCTTTTTTTCTACCTTGACCGCGAATACTGTGTTATCATCCGCGTTGAGTGCAGTCTTGGCCACCTCGCATGTCAGTTGAATAATCTCATGTGAAGGATGCAGGACGCCGAGTGGGAGTAGCGGTGTTGCTTTGGATGCGTATGCACACCACACTCGCAAGGGTCTCCCGCTCATGATACTCTTTTTTGACTGATGATCTGAACGATGCTCCAAAGGCTTTCTAACGTCTCGCTTGCTCATTACTAGGAAAATTTCTTTATATAAATCAATAAAAAAATGAAGTTATTACATGGGAAACGGCGCCATGTATCTAACCAAGCTACAAGCTCAAGATCAGTGTACAAGAAAACACATATTTTTACATTCCCTCTTGAGTCCACAACACCGAGATTAAAAAGACCAGGTCCTTTAGTACAATGGCAAAAATTGAACGTACTTCACACAGAATCTCTTTTGGGGAATCGAACCCCAGCAGCATCATTGGCTGTTGCGCCATAGAATTGACATTTGAACAGAGGCCGGGGTGCCATATTAGATAGTAAATTGAAACCTCCTTCCTTTCGGTGGTTGGTTTTTCTCTTTCTCGACGTCGCCCGCGAATACTCACGTCCCTTCTCCTCTTCAGTATATGAGTGGCAAAATATACTCGAGTATCTTTTGGAGCAAACTAAACCGGGACCATCAGGGAATCGAACCCTGAAAAGGAAGCTACTAAGCATCCCTTACACCAGACCGGCATTGTCATCGAAACTCACTTTTCCTCAGTTCACTATGAAAAAGGAACTTGTGTCGGGTAAGAATAGACAAATGTGACTTGGATGCTGAGCGCTGCTTCATTCGAGCGAGTCTGGATTACAAACCCTGGTCATCTAGTGAGAGTTCCTGTAGGTGTGACAGTCGGTAGGTCATCCTCTCATCCCTATCCAGAAACCAGCGGTGCCGGGAGTAGGCAGACCAACTCGTTCGCTTTCCAAAGAACACTTCGAGTCCGCTTCTTTCCCAAGAATGCAGGCTTTGCGTACATCCGACCTGAGGACGTGGTGGTAAGGCTGGCGCTGTAGAGCTTGAAGGAGTTAGGTCGAGGTCGAGTAGGTTGCCTGCGTTTGTGGTGACGGTCCATCAAAAGGACTCGTAGGCCTGCTTCATTGTGGTTCGGATATGTACACTCAACGGCTAACACCGATGCCCTATTATCTGCGGGTTTCGAATCCTCGTATCCCAAATCGGCTTGAGGTATATTAACCCTTTTTACCTGCCTTTGAAAGTGGGAATGGGCCGGCATGCATTACGATCGTCGCCAATTTATTTTCATCTCCTTCCTCACTAAGGCTCATACAGTCCTTTGGGGACGATCTTTCCTGCTTTGAGTTCGGCGGTGGCCGGTATGCTTATTGACGTCAGGAAATTTGAGAATCTACATGATATGCGGCGAATAGGTAGATAAGGGAGATAGATCTGGACAAGGAATTTCAGCGGACACGAAGACGTCGACGAGAGTAGGCAGGGCAGACTGACAAGCAACACGACTCGGACATACTCGCTCAAGTCAGTCAAAACAAGATCCTAGTCAACCAGTACGCGAATCCTCCTGAGTATACCGGAGTTCTCAGTGTTCTAGCCTGCGATACTGCCAGGATGTGCACGACACGGTGGAGGTGAGAGACAAGGCGGGAGTTATTCCCACGATACCGGTCCGTCGTCCGTTACCACACTCTTGAAGGCAACGTCGAACACTGAAAACGACGACCGCGAGGTACTATGGGTCACTTCCATTTGTTTCAGAATTAAAATGATAGAGGTGCCTTTTTCCAACTTCATCAATATTGATCATCCTCACAAACCGCCACCAGTTACGCGATGACAAGACAGTGCGCCATGCCTCATCAAGCCAAAGATTGAGTCAGGACAGCCATTGGCCCCTGCCTACCCCTCTCGTCGACTACGCTCAATGACTCTCGACAAACTGCTCCCCTGTAGCACGCGGAAGCTCGCACGCACGATACCCCCACACCAAATCACCGCATTCTCACCATCACGCTCTTCGCAAAAGCCTTGAATCGTGTATACCTCATCATTTGCTGAAAACAGGGCCAAGGAAATGCGCATAAGTTGGTTATTGTCGACAGGGTACCAGACTTGGATTTGGACGCTTTCGCACACCCGTGGTCTTTCAGCCGAGGAACGTCATGTTGCGGAGGCATCGGCGCTGTGAGGTGTTTTTCGAGAAGCAGGATTGTCTAGCACCTTTGGAGATGACGTTCATGGGGGTCAATCGATCTGGGAAAGGTCGGACTGGCGAATCTGATGAAGAAACTGAACAATTGGGCGTATCAGTTAAGGGTTGTTGACGAGAAACAGCAGGAATACGTTGAGCAGTGGATAGAGAACAGGATCCTACACTGGGGCAATAAACATGACAGTGAGTACTTTGTTTACCACCAGTATACATCAACATCTAACCTTCCCAAACGCAGCATTGATCCTCCGCCTACATTGTCCACTATCATATTCCGCCAAGATCTCCGTAATCCGCCCTGGCCACGGTGGGAGGCCATCCTTCCCCGCATTCACTCTGATACACGGATCATCAGCGTGTAAACATATGGTCTACGATATCCGGCTCTATCTGTCCCGGAGACAGAACCATGTAACGAAGAGTTGGCGCTTGTGTTTCTTCTGTTGTTGCAGAAGGAAGCCTCAAGGTTGTCCAGACATGGCCTAGTGGACGAAGTTGCTGTGGTTACTTAAGAATCTGGGTTATAGGATCAAAGCCATTAATAAACAGCGGCGGAGGTACCTCAAGTGATGGTTGGAGAATATTAATGAGATCTGGCACTGGGGGCAATAATCTGATCATAGTAAGCACCTTGCCGTTCTCTATCAGCTAATAGCTATCGGCTACCATCCTACATGCAGCTTTTTCTACCCTGAACGCAATTACACTGTTACTGTTATCATCCGCGTTGACACATTACCACCAACTCTACAGTCTTGGCCACCTTGCGCGTCAGTTGAATAGTCTCTTGTGAAGGATGCACAAGTCCGCTGATCGCCGTCTGCCACTCCCATCGCTCCCGACGAGTAGTGGGCGACACGCGATACCCTGCCATCGCTCAAGTCACACCCCTCACAAAATGATGTATTTCAGCGATGAATAGAACTCATTTTCCGACCTATTCACTCTCCTCAACATATCTGCGTCGCAGGAAGTAGAAACCTATATTCGCCTTCGTGCCCATATCTGCAGGAGTGTGCCTATCCTCTTCATGGGGGAAAGAATTTCATATTCTCGTCCCTGTAAAGAGCGCAATGGCTACCATTGTCAAGACCTTTAGTTGAGGATGTCCCGACCGGTGACGTGGTGTGGAGTTTTGTGAAGAGGGGCTACCCAGTGCGGTTGGGAGATTAATTTGCATAGCATCCGTGTGATTGGGAAGGGGTCAGGCTTGCAAATCCGGAGACGAAACTGAACAATTGGACGTATCGGACGAAATCAAGAGCTCTACGCTGGAGGGAAGAAACTTAACTGTAAGTTCCTCGTCGTCCATCTACGCGCTATACTAAGCAGTACATCGTCACTCCATGCAGCTTTACTCATCCTCCACCAGCCGCACGTCTCCTAGATCCTTGTAGACCAGATGCAACCTGTGTTTTTCTCGACGTCAAGGACATCCAATCGTCAGTCCATCCAGGGCAACGAATAAAAGAAATCAGCACAACATTACACCATCCAGATCTGGGGAATCGAACCCCCCCTTGCAGTGACATTATTTATCCGTTACGCTATATCTGGGTCCTTCTTCCGAGACCGTCGACATTTCCCACTCGAAAGTGCAGACCACCCTCTCTGTATGAGGGTATGCCTAGCGTACTGATACTCCGGATGCTGCAGTGGATTATGATGGTACATGATAGTGCAAGCACACATCAATCACTGGTTGGAGAGCGAGGTCCAACGCTGTGGGAAATGAATCTGAACGTAAGTACTTCATCGTCCACCTTCGTGCTATATTGCTGAGGATCTACCATCAGTACAGATCGACACCTGCCTTTCTACAGGCAGTTTTAGTGTTGCTAGGTTTGCATCGCGAGATCTCCGTTACCTTGAACCTAATCGACACTAGCCAGGGGTGGGAAGATCAGCCCGGCGACCCATCCTCTATTGCATTCATTCACTCTGACACAAGAATCGTCAGCGTGTATGGTCCATCGCGTTCAGAGCGAAGAAAAGATGTTGTCTTTCTTGGGTTGCGGTATCTTGCTCAGAAAGAGACGTCAAACTTGTCCGGATATGGCCTAGTGGTCGAGGTTTCTACTTCGTGATGGGGTCCGATTCCGTACATTTGAATTATGATAGCCAGAATCAAATTCTTTTACTCGCCATTGATTCTGAGTTGTTCATCTTTCATTAAAGAGTCCCCTCCGCTTTCTCAAGTGACCTTTAACCGGTGATTCCGTCGACTCTTCGGCGTCCTCCAGCGTAATCTACCATGATGCACAATGTGAGGAGGAATGCAGCAACCAACTCTTCGTCCTATTAACCATTACCATCGGACCGAAGCTGGAGGATGCCGATAGCGACGCATAATATTTACTGGTTCCCATTATAGATATTTCGCACCACATAGTACTCTTATAGATGATCATCTTACATGACCGTAGACGTGGATGTGAGCGAGTCCTTCGGCCTATCGATGTCTATTAATCCTCGGATCTCATTGTCCACGAAGTTTGTGTGACACAGATTACTGTTGCAGGGCAGCTGTTGCACCACCACTCACGCCGACTGGCAAATCAGGGCCGAGTGTGGACGTGTGCAGTAGTGGTTCGACAACTTTCCCGCCTCACAACTTATGGTTGGTGGGTATCTCTAAACTGAATTAAGCAATGACAACCATATGTACGGAGTTAAATTTCTCAATGTCTTGTTTTTCTTTTTTTTTGAAAACAAATTTGGAGCAAATCAGTACATCTTTGAGAATCGAGATTCGTAGCAGATGGATCAGATCTCTATCTGTCGCTCTGTTAAAAGTGGAAGTTACCGCTGCAGACTCAAAGAGGTTGGAAACCCTAGTAATAATAGACAGGCGGGTGTGTGTAGTGCTCCAGCACTCGATCATTCAATGATATCTAAGGTACATATATAAGATGGCATCCTGTCGGTGGAATATTAATGAATAGGTAATTATTAAAAACCGGATTCATAGATTAGGACAGCGGCGAGAAGATAGACTAGGGTGCCAAGGGAGCGGATGTAATAATATTATAGGCCCGGGAAGAAGAAATAAGACGTCTTGAAAAAGAAAGCTGAGGATAATTATGACTACTCAATAACCACGCGGCCACATTTGCCTCTAATCAGCGACTGCGGTCTCTTGGCTTCAAGCACGATGATGAGACGATGTGAGTGAAGGGGAGCCATGGGCGTCCGGTGGAGGAGAACGAGACATATGCAACGAGTCTGACATGGATGCGTTGCCTTCGTAGCCACCAGTGGACAGATGCGCCATGTCATCGACCAGGGGATCGCCCTGAGACGCCATAGAAAAAGACTGGTAGGTACTTGATAATGACTGCCTACTTTGCCTCATCGACTGTCTTTTATTTTGGAACCTGTAAAATTCGAGGGCTGGTAAGTAAAAAGGTGATGATCGTAGCGGAAACAACACGAGTACCAAATCTGGACGCTTCTCGTAGACATATCCAATAATTTAGCCAACGCAAGGCGCTCTTCCGTTGACGGGAAAGCGGTGCGGGCGTAGGTCTCGTTGAGAATTTTGAGTTGTGTGGCGTCAGCACGTTTTCGTTTTTTCTTGATGGTTGGCGAGTCATCAGCGGAGGTAGGGGATACCGGTGGCGGAGTGTATGAAGGCGGTGGAACATGAGATAAATTTCGCCCATAGGGAGAGGACGAGCGCATGTCAGTCATGGCTGTATGAGAACGAGAACTCATCGGAATGTTGGATGAATCAGCCATCGACATGGTGTATCCGTAGGAGCCGAATGCATTCGTCGGATAACTGTTGTAGGCAGCCGGATAGGATGCTGTCGGTGACCGAATATGACTGCCACCGTGCATCGTCGAAGACGCTGAGGGATAACCATGTGGAGAAGTATTAAGGGGGGGTAATTTCCTAGAATCGACTACTGTATCTGGGATCATGGGAGAAGTCCGAGATGAATACACCGGATATGTACGTTGAAGAGATTCAATGGCTGCATCTGGCAGCGATTCTAATCCGCAAACTTCAACGACGGCGACAGGTGATTCCAGTTCACAAAATCCAGTGTTGACAAGTGATAAGACAATCAAAATATTCTCAGTGTTTGGCCGCCCGCATGGCACAGTTATGAGACATGCTGTTACAAGTGACCATAGTCTGTCGTTGGGGAAAACATTTGCGGGAGGTCTTGGTGGACGACTCCCATTCATTACCTTGTGTATAACGCGGGCATCATTTTTGATATCACTGAAAGGTGGCTTGCCAGTAAAGACCTTGGAAATAATGTCATAAGAGTGTAGTGACAGCTTGGGTGCGTTGCTGGACCTACCTCGATAACAGTGCATCCATAGGCATAAATATCCCTAGCGGTGAGGTATGATTTGTCGAATGGTGTAAAATCTATATACTCAGGAGCTAGCCAGCGAAGGCTTCCTCTGGTCATCCTAGGAGAGCTGTCGAAAGCCTGTGATTCCGCGAACAGGGAAAGGCCAAAATCAGCCAGACAGCAACATAGATCATCCGTGACAAGAATATTTGCCTATGACAAGTCTATGTCAGAGGGGGCACGAGGATTCAGGAAGATGAACCAAGGGAACGGACCCCACGGATGTCGGCATGCACTATGGGAGGATCATGATTGTGTAAATATTTCATCCCTTCAGCGACCTGAATCAGCTGAGGAAATGTAACTTCAGCTCTCGCTAATTTCACATAAGGTCTGGCATACCAATGTAAGGCGATCATGATCAGGATGGGCTTCAAGATAAGACATGATATTTCCATTGACCATCCAGGGAGATATCATGCAATAACTGGGAGCGAAAAGGTCTTTGCTGACTCCCAAGAAGGGAAGGATATTAGGATGGCGGAGTTGCCTCCACATGAGAGCTTCATGACACAAATCCTGCAGTCGGTCAAGATGTAGTTTAGCTTGGACTATATGCCTACGACTTACTCGAAGAATCTTTGTCCGAGCTTCTTCAGTGGCAAAAATCCGAAGAACCTTCAAGCAGACTTGAGTATCACGAAGATGTCCCTTCCATATGTCCTGCCAGGTAGCCCGTATATAGAACTAGAATCATCAACTAAGAGTAGATGGACGCTTACTGCATATCCGCCACCGCAGATGGGATTTGCTCCTTCTCTAGTCACATTTTGAGAGAAAAAGGAAGAGGGCAAAATGTTCTTGGCCTTGGACAGCGCTCGAAGACATTTCAAGCAGGCAGTTCGATACCCATCGGGACAAGACACATCATCCAGTTCCTGACAATTCATTAGACCCTCCATAACGCTGATTAACAACTCTACAGCAAACACACCTGCTGCAATACATCCATAACTATCGTTTCCACCGAAGGGGGTATTGACTCCATGGACCTCCAAGGATAAGGGACATCTTGGATTACATGCTGAATCTGAGTTCGTACATCAGTTTCCTTGTCGTCAAGATTGATTCGAATCCAGCTGTGCAGACTCGGATGAGACAGATCTGTCGGGAGAGCGGTACCATCGTTAAGTGTAGGTCCCTCGCTGCCGGGTACTGCCATGGTCGTGTGTGCAGCATGAGGCATAGGCGCTTATCCGGCAGTGATGTAAATGCCGTGCTCGGCCGTCCGAAGAAGGTGCCAATGAAAACTCTGTTCGGAATACTGTACTATTACGACTGTAAGTTCACCTCAAAGGGGTACCGGGATTGCGGACGGTCCACACCGGTGGTAGGTAGGTTGTGCCCAAAGGGCCGCTAATTTTTTTTTGTAATGCATAGTTTTGATGCTATACAGTCGCCTCTGAAGTAACCCATACTCTGCTGTAAGCCATAGGTTTCATTGTCCACTGACCTCGTTCGCAGGTAAAATGAGTGCATAACCCATAAATGCATAACTTTGCTGTAAAGTACGAAGCGGTGGAGGTAAGGGACAAAGCCGAATTTGTTCCCACGATACCAGCCTAGTGTCCCGATATCGCCACTCTCCTGAAGAGTCAGACGGCACGATGGGTCGCTCGCCTGCCCGCTTCCTCAAGTAACTGGCATCATTCCAAAAAAGACTAACGGACCGTCGAGCCACCGCCAGTCACAGAAAACAAAGATCCTCGATACCAGGACGGCGCTCAGCTTCTCATCAACTTTGAAGATCGCCTTAGGACAGCCATTGACCGTCGCCAGCCACTCTCATCGACTTCACTCTCAATGTCTCTCGATGAATGACTACCTTGCAGCATGCGGAAGCTCGCACATGTCTGGACTGTGCATGTCCCTGCCGTCTCGGAAGCCACACTCGTCGCCAAAATCTTCGACCCAGCATATTTCAGTGACGAACACAGTGCATATGCCGACCCTTTCGCCCTCCTCAACATATCCGTATCGCAGGAAGTCGAAGCTTACCGTCGTCTCCAGGACACCAACGTACCGCGCTTCCATGGCCATTACTTGATGCCCATACCCTCACAGGGGAACCGAACCGTGCATGTTCTCCTGATGGAACGCATCAACGGCAGACGATGTTCGCGGAGTGTTGGTCGATCTGGAAAAAGTTGGGCTGGGAGATCCGATGAAGAAACTCAAGAAACTGGGTTATAAGACAAAAGTTATCAATAAGCAGCGGCGGAGGTACCTCAAACGATGGTTGGAGAATGAGACTCGGCACTGGGGCCAATAGTCTGACTGTGAGTACCTCGCCGTCATCTATCGTGTATCGCCTACAATCCTACATGCAGCTTTTGTTTTCAACGGCGCGCGCCCGAGTCCACCTCGCACTTCGTTTGATTAGTCTCTTGCGAACGATGCAAGACACCGAGGGGCCGTTGATCGCAGCCTGCATCTCCCATCAACTCCTTCTGAATGTCTCCTGAGTACTGGACATCGCTCAAGTCACACCCCTCACAAAATGATTATTTCAGCGACGAATACAGCTCTTTTTCCGACCTATTTCACTCTCCTCGACATATCTGCCTTGCAGGAAGTCGCCTTTGTGCCCATACTCTTCTTGGTGGAAGGGACATTCCCTAATCTCATTCGCAATGGCTATCATATCCCAGGGCGCCTCTTGTTGACCGACGCGGCGTGGAGTCTTGCGAAGAACTAGCGTAACGGATCAGTAACGTCACTGCATTGGAGGTTCGATTCCCCGGATCCGGATCATAAGTACGGGTAGTCGTATATTTTGATTTCTTCTATTCTTGTCCTGGATGGAATGACAATTGGATGTCGGAAAAACGCGCTTATCTACCGCGGCCTGCCCACCCTTTGTTGTATTCACTCTAATATGAAGATCATCAACGCGTATATCGTCGGCTTGGACCATGTACTTCCAAAAAACGCCATTGCATCTCTTCTCTTGTGGCCCTGTGCTCCGAAGGAAAACCCGAAGTTGTCAGGATATGGTCTAAGGGACCAAGCCGCTGCTTCGCGGTGAGGTTCGATTCCCTAGGTTTGGATTATGTCATATAGTGCTTTTACTCGCCATCGAGTATAATCTGGTCATCTTGATTGGAAGAGTCTCTCATGTTATCGGTGTCCTCGAGCATGACAGACAATGGACTTGGAAGGGGGATGGTAGCGACCATAATCATCATCGCGCCAGGCATCGATCTACGGGGGGTGTGCCGGCTCTATCGCATTCGGAGCCAGAGTCGTTGAAACTTGAGCTTGATATTGGGTAGAAATCGAGTTTTAACACACCGGACATTACATTTCAACGAGAGACAATTTGATGGACACTAAATCATCCGAACTTGGCGTGACGACTGCTTCGCGGAGTCCGATTCCCCATTCTGGATCCTCTTCGAACTCTTTGGAATATTTTTCGTACTCGCTATCAAATCCCATACGCAGGTCGCTCGTTTGGTCGCCCCCGATCAGTGTAGCATTCGACAATGACTTCGACGACGATCGGGTCTCGAACTGGCATTGTATTTCTTCTTCCCTTGAGAAGGAAGGCTCGAATATGGTCTAGCGGCAGATGCCACTCTGCAGTAGGGTTCGATTCCCCAGATCCGAATTCCCGCAAAGAAGTTTCTTTTTAATCGCTGCTGGATGTTATCTTTTCTCTCCACGATGATTCTTAGTAGTGGCCGGTGGACTACCATCTTTTGCTTGGTTTACTCATTCATCACCTAGACATACATAATAGCCAAGCGGCAATGCTGTCGGGTTTTTCTTCTTCTTTCGCCTATATGCTTGGAAGGAAAGCTCCAGCGGTTGCGTGGGGTTCGATTCCCCAGATCTGAATCCTTGTCTTGTTTCCTTTTCACTCGCTGCTGGGTGTTATCTGCGGCAATTCTTAGTTTGGTGCAAGTGGTCGGAGTTGTCATATTACCTAGATGTTCACGCTGTGGGGTTGGAGGGGATGTTATTTTCGCTCACTGTGCTGGGGGTTATTGGGACTTTTTAATCTGGATGTCGATAGCATGGGCTACTTAGCACAAGTCTGCGTCACTCTCTGCATGATTATTTGAAGCAGTTCGGCTGACGCGCCATGCCAATTCACTACAGCCCGGGGGGGGGGGGGGAGGAGTGCAAGCATGGCAAATGAAAATGAAGGGTAGAGCGTGACAAGAAGTTCGAGTTCGGGTTTTCTGCTCCCAAAGAAGACCGAATACGGCGCAGCGGATAATGTGGTGACTTCCGAGCGCAGTGGGGTTCGATTCCCCACTTGTTCGTTGCGACATTAGAGTGCGACATTAGAGACTGAGGTTTTTTTACTCGACACCGGTGTCATCTCCTCTGCTGGGCTTGTAACTACTAACCATATCATTCAACTCAGTGTCGTTAAGAGGAATTTTTTTACGATGCTGTGGCGTATACACCCACCCCAGCGTGTTCTCTCGGGGACGGGCTAAGGCATCGGAAGTCTGACTGCGGCAGACCTTGATGGGATTGTATTATAATATGTCGTACACATATAAGCGATGATAAGCACTCTGCGGTAGTGGTTTGATTCCCCGCATCTGGATAGCTCTTGAAAGTCGAAAGTGAGATAGTACTCTTTTACTCACGTTCTACTCTCCCCCCTCTCTGTACGTGCCGTATAGTAAAACCCAGGCTGTAGTAGTTCATCCATTAGCTCCGATTGCAACCTTCTCGGTGTGTGGTACATGAAAATCGCTGTCAACTAATATATTTTTGCATATATAGTCCATACTTCAAGGACATTACAACGAAGTCAGGTGCTGTCAAAACTGAAATTCAGCGAATAATTTGAAGGCGACGAAAAATGAAGCGTCCAGGCTAAAATTCAAAGCTCGACAAATAATTAGTAGTGTCGATCGTCAAACGGGAAGAGCGCACGCGGCGCGGTTTCCCCAGCCCACCACGTTGAGCGCACCCCTTGAAAGCTGTTACTTCATCACCCATGGACAGTGGCATTGGTGCCCAACAATGACGATTGGTCTGATGTTAGGCTGATGCTTCACATAAGTACTCAAGTGGTGAACGAGCAATGTATACTAATAGTATTATCCGAGATGTACCATCAATAGAAATACGCTTCAGATACTGTCAAAAGAAAAGCAAACTGTGTAGTATACGGTAGGAGAAAGGGATGATACGGGTAACCAGTAAACATAGGAAGGGCTGCTCTTTGAGCTTTTCGTGGACGTGCAGGCGCCTCTTAGCTGGTGATCCGACGCGCTTTGGTAAGATGTTGGAAGCGGCGGTCGTCCAGGTACTGCGAAAGTAGTTTGGGGTACTGTTTGCTTCTTCGAGGACATCAGGGTGTCGTGCCTTCCAACACTATGCCCACTTAGTTCAGAGAAAGGAAGGTTAGAACGAATAGATACGCACCGCCCTTTAGCACCAGCAGAAAACCGGTTTCCGACGATGACCCCATGAAGCTGAAATAAGCTCTTCTTCGCGAGTCTCGGCATTCGCAACAAAAGCAAAAAGATTGATAGTCGTCGACAAAGGACTAGGATTGGCAGAGCCTGAGGAGAAATCAATGATAAGGTTGAGATAACCATAGGAAATGCGCAAGCTACGCTCTACTCGAAACCAGAGGAGAAAATAAAGACAGGCTTGCATACACTATCACTCTATCAGGGCTTTGCACAAGAGAAAGTAATAAGGACCCACAACAAAACAGCTTTGCATTTTAGAAAAGGAACTCGCTCAAAAGGAGGCTTGAAAATTTCGTTCCGGCGGGCGCTGGCTCGCCGGCAACAGGATATCGATACATGGTACCGACACCGTCTTGGCTGCAGTCCGTGACAGGACTACCGTCGCGAAGCCTCAAGGACTACTTAGGCTCGGGACTTGAAGTCGGTCACGGTCAAGCGCGCCAACAACAGCCTTCTGGACGTATGCCAGTAGCGAAAAAGGGACAAATCGAACCGACGACGCCGTCTGGGCTGCAGTCCGTGACAGGACTACCGTCGGGAAGCTTCAAGGACTACTTAGGCTCGGGACTTGAAGTCGGTCAGCGCCGACAACAGCCTTCTAGACGTACGTATGTCAACAATGAACGCCGCAATGCTGAGAGAATGCCAGCGTGTCAACACCTTAAAAAGCACTGAAAATTGATGCCGTGCCGGCAAGGTCAGCGTTGGTTCTCCGATTCGCTTTCTTGATAGCAACCGACTCGGTGAACATCAGATTTTCTGGACATTGAATATTGAATATTGAAGCTGCTTTGTCGAATTTGTACAAGAAGACACAGATTTTATGCTTCCCTCCGCATCCGCAACACTGATATCAGTACTTGAGCGTACTAGGAACCGGATCTCTTTCGGGGAATCGAACCCCGGCAGCAGCATTAGCTGTTGCGCCATAGGATTGACATTTGAGCGAAGGCTGGAACGCGAGAGTGAAGGGAACTAGTTCCCTTCACTCTTTACTCATCGAGGGTTTTGCCCTTTTTTCCACGTTCCTTCTCCTCTCCGGTATACGGGTGGCAAAATATACTCGAGTATCAATGAACTAGACCGGTACCGGGGAATCGAACCCCAGGAAGGAAGAAGCTTGTGGCAACTTAGGGCAACTTCCCTTGCACCAGACCGGCGTTGTCACTGCACTCCTCGAAGCTCACTTTCTTGTGCGTTAGAACGTTAACCTGGTTCTCACACTAGCACCGTAATTTATTCGCTTAGTCCTCCTCAATGGGAGTTGAAGCTGAAGTTCGATTCTGAAATCTATCTCAATGTTCCTGCTTTCGCACCACCAGCGCTGAGCGAGCCAATGCTTCATTCGAGTTTGGATAACAAACCTGGGCCATCTAGTAGGAGCTCCTGTAGATGGCGGTATCTAGGGTACTCATTCTCCGAGCCCTATAGTCAGCAGGCCGTCCTCTTATCTCCGCCCAGAAAACCGTGTCGGGAGTAGGCAGACAACTCGTTCGTTTCCAAAGGAATCCTTCGTTTCTTCCCCCGGAATACAGGGTTTGCGTACATCTGAGGCTCGGGGTGTTCGTGGCGATAAGGACTCGTAAGCCTGCTTCACTATGGTTCGGATTATACCTAACGGCTAAGATTGATGCCTATTATCTACGGGGTTCAAATCCTCGTATCCGAAATGAGCCAATATAATATAGTTACTTTTTACCTGCCTTTGCGAGTGGGAACGGGCTGGCATGCATTACGACCGTCACCAATTTATCTTCCTCTCCTTCCTCGCTAAGGCTCCTACAGTCCTTTGGGATGATCTTTCCTGCTTTTGAGTTCAATAGACGGCGGCCGGTATAAGACTTCCGTCTGAGAGTCTACATGATGTGTGGCGAATAGGTAGATAAGGGATCTAGATCTGGACAAGGCACTGCAGTCTGCGGACACGAAGACGAGAGTAAGCAGGGCAGAATGACAAGCAACGCGACTCGAACACACTCACCCAGGACGCCTTGATTCTGAATAGTCCGCCCAAAAAGTCAGCCAAGACTCGAAACGAGATCCTGCTCAGTCAGTATGCGAACCATCTTAAGAATACCGGGTGCTCAGTGTTTTCCAGCATTGTTTCAGGCAGTATAAGTATGATGCGGTGGAGGTGAGAGACAAGGCGGGATTTATTCCCACGACTCCGGTCCGTCGTCCGATGCCACTCTTGAAGGCGACGTCGACGGAAGCCCGCACACGTCCATGTCCCGACGATCACACTCATCGCAAAAACATTGGATCCTAACCACCTGATCATTCGCTGAAAACGGGTAAAGGATGTATGCAGTGCGTACATCAACCGGGTACCAGACTTGAACTTGAATTTGGACGCTTTTGCACTTGGAGTGATCGTGTATCCCAGGGAATTTTGGTCATGTTGCGGAGACCTAGACGCTGAAGCGCTGACTAATGCCCAGTACATCTGGAGATGATGTTCATGGAGGGTTGATCGATTTAGAAAAGGTCGGACTGGCGAATCCAACGAAGAAACTGAACATTTGGTTGTCTACTATTATGCATCAGCATTTACCGGTGCCTTTCGAAGTGCAGCATTTATCGATTGATTCTCCGCCTACATCGCCCACGATCATATTTTGCCGAGGTCTCCATAATCCGCCCTGGCTCGCAACGGGAGGCCATCCTTCACCACATACACTCTCTGTATGGTCCACGTATCCGGCTCTATCTGTCTGGAGTCGGAACTATGCAGCGAAAAGTTGGCGATGTGTTCTTCTATCTTTTTTTGTGCGGAAGGAAGGCTCAAAGTTGTCCAGACATGGTCTAGCGGACGAAGTTGCTGGGGTTTGGGGCTCGACTCCCCAGATCTGGATGGCTAGGCTCCAAGGGATAACTTTTTCTTTATGACTTGCCACCAGTCCTAATCTTTCTGTCTTTCCTGGAAGAGTTCGCGCTGCTCTCTTGTTTCTTCTGTGGCCTTCAACGAGTGATTTCGTCAATTCTTCGGCACCCTCAAGTCTAATCTACCTTGAGCGCGATAACCGACTCTTCATCGTCCATGAGGATCATCAGTGCGTTCTGTCATGGTCACCCTGAAAGGTTGACGTTGCAAGGGAGATTCTCGGGGAAAGGATGTGATAGAGGTGCCTTGCGCAAACGACCTTGACACACAAGGAGGACCCCAAAATATCCGGATATGGCATAACAGCATAGTGAGGTCGCTAATTCGTGCTGGGGTTCGATTCCCCAGGTCTGAATTATAGACGATATCTGAATATCTTTACTTTTACTCGCCGCTAGGGGTATCACCTCACTCTGCAATGAGCGGACACGTATCGTCCTCTACGCTACAACACATCGCGCTCTATCACGATCTGCCGCGGATGCGTATCCTCTACTCCCACCTCGCAATAGGAGGAGTGGCGCAATGTCCCATCCTTGGTCGCTTTTGGACCACCTATCGAGCCGTTCTATCGTGTTGGGCTCTCCTCGGCGGGCCGGAAAAGAACCAGGGTCATCATGCGAAGGAAAGACTCAAAGCTATCTAGATATGGCCTAACGGACAAAGTCGCTGCTCTTGTGAATTGATAGGGTTCGATTCCCCAAACCTGGATTTGACTGTTTGAACGGCAAGTGATTCTTTTACTCGCCTTAGGGTAATAATTTGTTCATCTTTCCTGGAAAGAGTCCGTGTTGTACTCTCCCTTTTCTCTCATTTTTGTCAGTCTTTAGCGTCCTCGTCAATGGAGGAGGACCGGACCTTGGTCTTATTCGCGGCGCACCAGGCATGTATGATTCTACGAGGGGTGTACGCTGTTCTACTACTTAGTCGGGGTTGGGGAAAGGTCAAGGTCGAAAAATCAACACACTCGCCGTCGAAATGGATGTCAGCTTCGTTGCACAAGGAACGTTCGGTTATGGCGTAACGAATAGCGCTGCTGCTTCCTGGCCGTGGGGTTCGATTCCCCGATTCTGGATTACGAATCCTTTTCAATCTAACATGTTTCAATCCTTAATTTTATTTCCGAGTTGGAGTGGATGCCGGTCGCTGTATTTTCTGGGGCAGAATCCTTCCAGCTGACTTTGACTTTGCCGGCCGTGTACCTAACGTCAGCTGGTGGGTGTCGTTTTGACTCGTCCATCAGACAGATTGTATCACCTCGCTCACTGGCGTACAGTGTATTGACAATTAACCACTCTTTGTTTTTTTTTTCACTATCGCAAAGCATGACTTGTCAAAAACTTGAAAGGCCATCTCGAGCGGACCCCGAACTCGAGGGAAACCGGAACTTCCTCCTAAGCAGCCTCCGTGACAATGGGTGGAACGTACCAGACTACAGCATGGGTGCTGGATCCGTGTTAAGAGAACACAGATTTCATGTTCCCTCCGAGTCTGCAACGCTGGGATTATTGAAAAAACCAGGTCCTTATTTAGTACAGGGAAAAAAGGTTTCTCGACGACAGTATTTGTTTCGGGGAATCGGACCCCAGCAGCTACGGTTGCGCCATGAGATTGACTCGAACTGGGGGTGTTCCAGCGATAGAAGCCTCAATTCCTTTTGTTGGTTATGCATCGACAGTCTTGCTCCTTCCCGGCGTGGTTATCACCAACGACTTTCTTCGAGTCAAAAAACATACCCCGGTAGAGAGCTCATGAATAATGCACTTTGAGAATCAGAGAATTGTTGTTACCGCAATATCCTAACGCCGTACTTCAGCTAAACCGGAACCGGATGTTGAAGCCTTCAAGAGGAGACATGAAAGCGATGGAGAATGTCACCAAAATGATAATATAAACATTACTATCGGTATGTAATGTCCCTTGAGAGGATGGATTTATTACCCAAGAGAGACACGATCATCGGCATTGGATAATTTCTTTTTCTCAAACCAACATCAAACGATGAATGACATTCAACATACGACACTGCATACAAAGTCCCACGAGTCCGTATAACCATGATATAATATCATACTTGATGGTATAATTCAACGTTATCGGGCTTAGTAGCTGTAGTGGGCATTCCAGCAGGAAGTGTCGTAGTACTTGTGGCGATCCTTGCGGTCCTTGTCGTCCTTCTTTCCATGCTTGTCATCCTTATCCTCATCACAGTCATCCTCCCAAGTCAAGATGTCGATAATCTCCTCGAAGAGTTCACAGATAAACTTCTCCTCGTTCTCCTCTTTCGAGTAGGCTAGGAAAACGACGTCAGACACGTGCGAAATGGAGGTAGTTATCATCAGACGTACCCTGGCAAGAGTTGCACCTGTCGTCTTTCTCGCAAAGGTCCTTGCAGTCTGAACAGTAGACGTCAGTGAAAACCCCTCGTAAACGCGGTTAAAAGAGTGGGCTTACCGATCTCGTAGGTATCCTTCTTGACATCTTTGTGGTCGTAGGGAGTGTACTTGCCCTTGTTCCACCCCTTGAAGTCGTTCTTGTGCTCGAACACCGGCTCCCAGGTGCAGTCCTTGCGACCGTTGTCCTTCTTGTGGTCGTCTTTGTGGCCGTCGTCTTTGTGGTCCACATCGCCGTTCCTGGCTTGGACGCCGGCAGAGAGGGCCGGGGCGGCGAGAGCGGCGAGAGAGATGAGAGTGGTGACTGAGAAACGCATTGTGATGAACGAGCTGGGGGATGGATGGAGAGTCATTTCAGAGCCTTTTTATATCTGTTCGTGCACCACCAGAACTTGAAATTCCCTTACGGCGTAAGTGACTTGTTCGACCAGGTGAACTCGAAGAGTGTCATTTTGAAACAGCCTAGAGAGACAGCTGATGGCCAAGCGTGAGTTACTTCGAGACCTGCCAAGCCGCAAATAATCCTACTTCGAGTGATAGTAACCAAATAGAGCGTAGGCGGGAACGTCGGTTTCAGACGCAGCGAAGAAGATGGAGAGGCCTTAATAGGATGGGAGATATTTGAAGACAGAAAGCATTTTACAGCTCAGGTTTGGCGAGAACAATCGATAGAACGGGATTTGTGAGTTTCATATATACCTGCAGCTGAGATTTCGGCAAGACGAGAAGATTACACACGCGCGAAGAACCTCGAGGTGGTTGAAGAAGCAGAACCGGGAACTATCGGCTGAGTATAACCGGCAGTCGGTAAAATGATCGGGCCGGCCTTCCGAAAGTCAACACCGTACGGCCGCCAACCTTTCTTTCGACACAAACTTCGACGGGTGGATCACTTGCTTATCCTTTACTTTACTGTTCAAGTTTCCCAAGTCACGTCAAGAGCTCTCCCTTCCCCTTCAGCTACTCTGATGAATGTTTTACTGCAATATGGCGAGATCTGCAATGTATTCCGAGGGCCGTATTGAGCAACCTTGCCCAATAGTTCTAGGCTTTTCAGTTCTGCCGTACGAGTGCTGTAGTACTTACTGAGCGACTCACAATTTTACTTGACATGTTTCGTTTGTCTGTGGATATCCTCAGGTATGATGAGGATCACTTGTTTTCATGGATTTTTCTCGTCGAACCATGGACTAAGGATTCAGCGTTCATTTTCCGTTTGTCACCCTTGGCATGGGTGAAATGTCTCTCTCTCATGAGCATCGACCAAGGCTGGCTCGCTGGGAGCAACGTCTCTAGCGTTCTTGCTAGAGGCTTGGCAGGTCTTTGGTTCACCTATGTACGGCTACAAACCGCCGCTCTGCGCTGTTTTTGATATGACGCTCACTCAAGTCGGTCTAGACAGCCACTCAGATTACAAAGAAATGTTCCTGCGTCCAATGAGGTTTCTGTGTTCAATGAGATATAAAAGGGCTCGTAAATCACCGGCATTCTCCAGACAACTCATCCTCGTCTATCTACTTCAGATCATTCATCACGATGCGTTTCTCAGTCGCCGCTCTTATCCCTCTCGCCGCTCTCGCGGTCCCCGCCCTCTCTGCCTCCGTCCAGGCCAGGGATGACAGTGTCGGTTACAATGGCTACAACGACGGTGGCAGTGGCAGGAACTACGGCAAGGACTATGGTCACAATGATGGTGGCAGCAAGGACTGGGGCAAGAAGGATGATGACAAGAAGGATGACCGTAAGAACGATGGCGGCAGCAAGGACTTTGGCAGGAAGGACGACAAGAAGGATGACCGCAAGAATGATGGTGGTAGCAAGGACTTCGGCAAGGACAAAGACGACAAGGACCATGGTCGCAAGGGCTGCACCTGGGAGCCTGTGTTTGAGCACAAGAAGGACTTCAGGGGATGGAACAAGGGCAAGTACCCCCCCTACGACCACAAGGATGTCAAGAAAGACTCCTACGAGATTGGTACGTGTAATCTTATCACAAGATTTTATTATTTCCACTCACGTTTACTCTTCAGACTGCAAGAACCTTTGCGAGAAGGACGACAAGTGCAACTCGTGCCAGGGTACGTCTGATTATACTTCTTTTCATTTTGCCTGTATCTGATGTCTTTTCCCTAGCCTACTCGAAAGAGGAGGACGAGGAGAGGTTTATTTGCGAGCTCTTTGAAGAGATCATCGATATCTTGACTTGGGAGGATGACTGTGACGACGACAAGGACGGAAAGGATGGAAAAAAAGGTGAAAAGGACGGAAAGAAAGATGACAAGGATCGCAAGGATGACCACAAGTACTACGACACTTCTTGCTGGAACGCCCACTACAGCTACTAATTCTGACGAGGCTCCTGGGGTGACAATGGACATTTGTAACAGTAGTATTGTATACCTCTAATGCAATTTGCATGTGGATTCTTATCGTTGCGGTGCAGATCAAGAAGAATCTTTATTCAAGGCTATGAACATCGTATAAATCAGCGAAAACGATGACTGGATATCAATTCTAACAATAGTGTGTCATATTCTCACGATAAGTCCAGGGTAAGATCGCTGAAAACTAGTTGGGAGCTCTCCCATGAGATTTTGTTTTCACCTGAGTCCGGTGACTTCGACTGCAATCTCCCAATGCCACTATTTCACCGCATCATTGATATCAGTTTTATGACTGATACTAATCTTGGATCTCTCAGTGTTTGTCGTCGTCAAGACTTGTTTGCATCTTGCTACAATTTCGGCAACTGATTTCGTCGGAATTTGCTTGGAGTATCGCAGACTATATGTAGAGATATTATAAATTGGAAGTGCTTTTCAAGTACCGCACACCGAGAATAATTGGAGATAAACAATGAACTAAAGGCTGGGTTTTACTGAAACGGCAGGGGAGACAGAAAACACGAGTAAAATCGAACCACCACAGAGCGGCTCTTAGTGTACGACATATTATAATATAATTGCACCAAGGTCCGCCTCAGTCAGACTTCCGATGCCCAACGCGAGTCCCCGACCCTTAGCTCATCCCCGAAAGAACACGCTGGGGTGGGTGTAAGTATACACCATAGTGTCGTAAAAAAATTCCTCTTAACGACGCTGAGTTGAATGATATATTAGTAGTCACAAGCCCAGTAGAGAGTCGCGACTACTTCCGCTGGGGTTGTGACTGCTAACCATGTGTAGAGTAAAAAGAACTTGCTAATAAGACTGGGGTTCGGTTCCCCGCGTGTTCATGTCACCGCGCTCGGAAGCTACGACACTGTTCATTGCGCCATATCCGCTCTTCGTTGAGATCAAAAAACCTGAAGTAGTACTTATGGGATTCTCACCGCACTGTATCCTTCATTTGCAGTTGTCATACTTCCACTCCGGCCCCGGGTTGTAGCGAATTCTGCACGGCTCGTTAGCCAAACTGCTCCGAATAATTATATATGAGAGTGGTGCAGGCTGACGCCAAGTAGCCCATGGTATCAACATCGGGATTAAAATGTCATTGTGCATTCCCGGGCCAATAACACCCAATGTGGGCGAGAACGACAGGCCAAATTCGATCTTGAACATCACTGTCCGGGCAGTCGAACCCAACATCGTGAATGTCTACGTAACGTGTCAACTCCGACCACTTGTATCGAACTGAGAATCATCGCAGAGAACACCCAGCAGCGAGTAAAAGGAAATAGGACGAGCATCCGAATCTGGGGAATCGAACCCCACACAACGGCATCTGCCACTAGACCATATCCGGGATCTCCTTCCAAGCATATAGGCGAAAGAAGAAGAAGAACTCCACAGTATTACTGCTTGGCCATTATGCGACGTCTGGGTAATGAGTAACAGATGGTAGTCCACCTGACAACTCCGACCACTTGCACCAAGACTTGACGAAGTCGCAGAGAGGAAAGATAGCAGTGAACACCCAGTAGCGAGTAAAAAGAAACTTTCTTTCGGGAGAGGTATTTGGATCTGGGGAATCGAACCCCACGCAACCGCTAGACCATATCCGAGCTTTCCTTCTACACGTAAAGGCGGCATAGAAGAAGAAGAAATACAATGCCAGTCTTTCCGTCATTTCTGCGTGGGTCATCGCTTGGGATATTTGCCGGAATCTCATGTAGTAGAGAGAAAGACTCGGAGGTGGGATATTCACGATGGAGTCATTTCTAGAGCAGGCTCTCAAGGCGACTTGATATAGTGAGTCAAAGGAAAAGTGATGTCACCGAAACCGTTGTTGAATGCTATACCGACCAAAAGAGCTATGTGCGTCCAGATTGGAATGGGATTCGATAGCGAATACGAAAACGGCTCAAACAATACTCAGAGGATCCAGAATGGGGAATCGAACCCCACAAAGCCGCGATGACATCCGTTACGCCATATCTGGATGTTTTTAAGGCAGTCAGAGTCGTCTCTCGAGAAAAAAACACGTTATGAGAGAGATGCAATAAACAAGTTAGTATCCGGTCTTACGGGGAGCGTGTTCATTTTTTGACCTCGACGGTCCCCAACTTCGACTCGAAAGAATCGGAAGCTGGTAAAGCCCTTGTAGATCAATATGGAATGCCTGGCGCACCGATGGTGATCGAAAGGCTGGTTCTTGCATGGTAGAGTAGCTGATAAATTTCCCGTTGAACTTGAAAGACATATAGGATAACAACACGGCGGACAAAGATGAGCAGAGTACGATGGTGAGCAAAACCGTTAATTCCGATGACAATATCCAGATCTGGGAATCGAATCCCACCGTGAAGCAGCCGCTTGGTCCCTTGAACCATATCCGGACAACTTTGGGCGTTTCTTCCAAGCACAAGAGAAGAAATACAAGGGTCATTTTCTTTTGAAAGTACATGGTTCCAAGTCGAGGACATACACACGACTCACGCTAGGTCTTCGCAAGACTCCATGCTGTGTCAGTCAAGGAATCCTCGATTAAAGGTGCCCTGGTATACGATATCTTTGCAGGGACGAGATTACGAAATTCCTTGTGTGAAGGCGACTTCTTGCGAGACAGATATGTCGATGACAGTGAATAAGTCGGAAAAAGAGCTGTATTCGTCGCTGAAATACACCATTTTGTGAGAGGCGTCACTTGGGCGATACCCAGTATTCGGGAGGCATGCCAAAGGAAGTCGGTGAGAGTGGCAGGCGGCGATCAACGGCCCCTCGGTGTCTTGCATCGTTCGCAAGAGACTAGTCAACTGATGGGCGAGCTTTTTACTTGGGCACGCGTTAGTTTTGTGTCGACACGGATGATAACAAAAGCTGTATGCAGGAAGGTAGAAGACGGTGAGTCGGTACCTGACAGATGACGGTGAGGTACTCACAGTCAGATTATTGGCCCCAGTGCCGAATTTCATTCTCCAACCAACGCTTGAGGTACCTCCGCCGCTGCTTATTGATGACCTTTGTCCTATAACCCAGATTTCTGAGTTTCTTCATCGGATCTCCCAGCCCAACCTTTTCCAAATCGACCAGCACTCCACGAACGTCGTCCAGGTCCACCTCTGAGCGGACCGGAAAGTCCTCCTTGTCGCAAAACTCCACGCAGTGTCGAGGTCTCCGCAAGATGACATTCCTAGGCTGAAAGTCCTGAGGATACACTCCACGTACGAAAGCGTCCAGGTTCAAGTTGAGGGCCATGTTGATGATGGCTAGTTTGTGAGCGGCGCAGACGTCTTTGGCTTTAGGAACAGGGACCAGGATGCGGAGGTCTTTGCCATTGATGTGTTCCATCAGCAGGACGTGTACGGTCCGGTTCCCTTGCGAGGGTATGGGCATCAAGAAATGGCCATGGAATTGCGGTACGTTGGTGTCTTGGAGACGACGGTAGGCTTCGACTTCCTGCGATACGGATATGTTGAGGAGAGCGAACGGGTCGGTGTATGCACTGTGCTCGTCGCTGAAATAAGCTGGGTCGAAGATTTTTGCGGCGAGTATGGCTTCTGAGATGGCAGGGACATGCACGGTCCATACGTGCGCGAGTTTTCGCATGCTGCAAGGGAGTCGCTCGCCAAGAGACATTGAAAGAGAGTCCGATGAGAGTGGCTGTCGACGGTCAATGGCTGTCCTGAGGCGATCTTCAAAGTTGATGAGAAGCTGAGCACCATCCTGGTATCGAGGATCTTTGTTTTCTGTGACTGGTGGTGGTTCGCTAGGATGGAGCTGGAAAGAGGCGCCGGTAAAGTAGGTACTCGATGGACCATCAGTCTTTTTTGGAACGATGCCAGTTATTTGTGGAGGCGGGGCAGGTGAGCGACCCATCGTGCCGTCTTTAGTGCTCGATGTCGTGTTCAAGAGAGAGATGGTTAGGTCTCGGTGGTTTCGGGACGCTAGACCGGTATCGTGGGAACAAGTTCCGGCTTTCTCCCTCACCTCGACCGTGTCGTACTCAGCTTGCAAAAATCGCGTCAAAACAATGCCGGATCTTCTAAGTATCTTCAGACTACGAGTTGCTGATCCAATATAGGCAGAAGTCGCAGTCTCATTTGGCTGACTTGGGGTGTCGCGTTTGATGATTTCGGGAAGGGGATGAGAGCTGAATATCGTGTAAATTTTCACTCAGCAAGAGCATGGAGAAAGAGCACCCTAAAACTGATCGTACCGCTATCTAGGGGAACTCTCGATGTACGGAAGACTAGATGGCTTGTAATCCAGCATTGCCTTCGTGCTGATATGAAAGCGACCTAATTCCCGTTCAGTGGTTCCGCGAGTACATAATAAAGACGGCTTGCCAGGCTAGCGAACCATAAGGGTTACCTTGCCTCTCACGTGTTGTACTCATCTTGCTAGTATCACACTGAAACAATACTGGATTACTGAACATCTACAAACTCTGATATTCTCAGCTTGTATAGGAAGGATTCGTGCGCTGGGCCGCTGGCTTCTGAGCCTTTTCACTGTACACAGAAAGAAGGCATCGAGCACCTCCACATTTCATACCCTAGTATACTGCCCTTATTGCTGCTCCCCACATCATCCATGATGCTACGCTGGCGACGCTCTGGGGAATTACTGTCGTATCAGACACGAGCGCTGTAGCGTCCCCGATGTGGGATCCTTACACTGCAATTACCTCACTGCGATGTCTTTCCTTCTGCTGACTGTTCATTTCATTTTCCCGACATTTCATCCTCGCTGAGGTTCGCCAAAGCAGGAAATGTGTCAGTGACCGTTTCTCTAGTACACCTGGCTTCGACACGACTACCTACAAACTGTTCACATCACTGTCTGATGATGCCCTTCTACACTTCTTTAATATCTGTCTTGATCTATGTTCTGCTCCACGCCTCTGGATGATCGCTATCCTTATCGGAATCTTGAACCGGGAAAGGACTCGGCGGACCCCAGATCCTATCGGCTGATTGGGCTGGAATCCTGCCTACTGAAGGTTTTCACACTACTTTGGGTTCCGGCAGACTGTTGTATGTTGTTCTCCCAGACCTGACCAACGCCTTCCCTTCCACTGATCACTCTTCGTTATGGGTCATGATGTATAAACGCGGAGCTGGTAGTCCACTTTTTCGACCGGCTCCGTGCCATGTACTATGGGATGAGGTACTATGCCAAGATGGATAACACACTCTCCACCCCGTTTGGATCCGATATCAACATTCTTGCTAGTGATGGGACCTCCCCAAGCGTCTGGGACTTCTTTGGGTCCGACTTTCGACCTTGCCACCATCCAGACGATGTTCATTTTGGAGATCACCAGATCCTGAATGTAGAGCATGCCGATGATGACGTACTATGGTCTACTTCTCCAGCAGGCGTCCAGATGCACTGCAACGACTATGGTCCTTGGGCAAGCAAGAAGGGCTTGCTGACTAATTTTGAAGAAAGCAAGGTACCTATGCTTGCACTCCGGTCTATGGCTGCTCTCATGCTCACGCACTGCCTCTGTTACAGGCATTGATTTTCACCACCGCTATCCCCGTGATAGCAAAAGTAACGGCGACCAGTGCTAACACACCCAGCGCCCTCCACTTGTCGACCGCCCCGTTGCCCCCAACTTCTAGTAGCCACTCAGCGCTGGTGGCTTCCCCTGCCCGCCATGCTTCTTCGAGGCCAACGCCACTTTTCGATATCTTACCATGAAAAAATCTAGTGGTGGTGAGCACAACAGAAATCGCCGTCAACACGTCGGGCCACTAGCCTGGCCGGGTTGGATCTGAGGGCACTCACGAACCGGCTCGTTCCAAATTTGCCTTTTCTCGGCGGAACAACTGCCTAGCAAGGCTTCAGCCTGCAGTTGACCGGTTACATGCTGAAGGCGCACGAGTCTTCAACGTGCAGTTGATCAATCTAGATTGATCGATCGCGTTGCATATGTATAAAACTGGGGTCTCTTCCTAGCATTGGACCCACATAGATCAATATAAGTGCCGATGTATGTAAGTCTGGAGAAGGACGTGGGAAGACCCGGTTGATGAATCTTTGATGTCGTATAAGAGATACCATAGGAACATCCAAACAGACTGTCCCTTGTGTCAGAGTGCTGTTGTACCATATCTTGGGCTGAGGGAATACTGTTTGGATGCATACCGCTGAGAAAGTGGAGATAGGGAGATACAAGGCTATTTTGGTTAGATTGGTGACACTGTTTTCACAGATTCGCAGCCGGAAATAGAGAATCAGGCTGATGGGTAGCGTATTAGGAGCTCTTCGACCGGTTTTGGCAACTCCGCAATTGTTTTTCCCGACTCCGCACAATTTCAAACGCAGCCTGCGCAAGGTATAAAGTGAGCAGGAGCCCCTTGCGTGATGAAGCTTAGTTAGCTTTCCTCTTCTAAACCAACTCTCATACTTTCAAGTTTTGATTCATGTCGACTCCGAAAGAGGATTATTATGCTAGTCTTCACGCTGGCATGTCAAAGTGTCCTTATTTGAGGCAGTTTCAAGACAGAAACCTCGTTCACATGCATCAGGGTGGACTCACTGTTGTAAAATAGAGTGTAATGAAGGTGGTAAGCACAGTGGTAAACTGAGAGACTCGACCGTTTGAGAGAGATTGTGTTAGGAAGTAGTTAAAGCAATGTGTATTGGGGACTGAGATCCCCGGTATATATACTACAAGGTAAGTACTTCCAGAACATACTACTACCTACCAGTGTCCATGTCTGACTCATTGCTGAGTGAGCAGACGAACGAACGACTCGAGGAGAAGAGACGCGAAGATTCTCGCGTGGCTTCAACTATAGTCCGATTGCCGGATTGCCGGATGCGGCTGGCGCATCTTCGACACTCCCCCTCAAGACAGCAGTAGGCCCAGTTCACGAACGAACTTCTCGTGCTTAGGCCTCGGCAATGCCTTCGTAAAAATATCAGCAACCATTTCGTCGGTTGGGCAATACAACAACTTGATCACTTGGGACTCGATTTTTTCGTGCACAAAATGATTTTGAACATCGAAATGTTTGGATCTCACATGATATTGTGGGTCTCTCATGATAGTGATGGCAGATTGATTATCCTCGAATATCAGGGTAGGTTCTTCCTGGATAAATCCTAATTCCGCTAAGAAGTTGCAGTTCCAGATGGCTTGGCGTGTTGCATGTGCTAGCGCGGTGTATTCTGCTTCTGTGGATGACAAAGCCACAGTCGACTGCTTCTTGGACGACCAAGCGAACGCTGCACCGCCTAGGAGGTATGCATAGCCAGAAGTGGATCGCCGGTCATCGGGATTGGACGCATAGTCTGCGTCTGTGTAGCCGGCACTTAGAACTTCATGTTCTTCATTTGCTCGGAAGGTGAGTTTTAAGTTCTTTGTTCCGGATAGATACCTAAACACTCGCTTCACAGCTGCCCAGTGTTCAGGACCTGGATTGTTTGAGAACTGGCTCAACAACTGCATGGCATACGCGATGTCAGGGCGTGTGCAAATCGCGGCATACATTAATGAACCGATCGCAGATTGGTAGCCACTGCGGACATCGGGGTTAGCTTCTTCGTCGATACATTGCTTGTGTAGGATAACATTTGGGTCAAGTGGAGTTGTGACGGGTGATGCATTGTGGAGACCAAAACGTGTGAGTATTCCATCGATGTATTGCAGCTGGGATAATGAGATCGTGCCATTATCACGGTCCCTCTCTATTTCGATCCCAATGATCTTCATCGGCTTTCCCATGTCCTTGATGTCGAACAGCCCTGCTAACTCCCTTTTTATTCTGTCTAGATCCTCGGGTGTTTCAGCAAAGATTAACAAGTCATCGACCCATACAGTCAGGAACACTGTCCTGCTGTCTTGGACGCGTTTATAGACGCAGTGGTCGACTTCGAGCTTTGCACCTGTAGCTGCTACTCTGATACATTAAACAGCGTTAGTTGACACTTAATTGTGATACATCAACAGCGTCAGTTTACACTGAACCTATATAGGGGAATCACGCAGATACTACAGGAGGCTTTAGTAAGCACAGCGGCCAGAATGAAATGACATCATCAGAAAATAGCCGGCCGACCGAGAGTCGAACTCGGGACCTCCAAAATAATTCCAAATTGCATCATATAATACTAATCATAGTCATGTTAACCACTACACTATACCAGTGTTAATATTATAAGTATTCTTACTGTATATATAGCCTCTTTTTTCACAGATCACCACAACTACTTAGCTAATCCCGCCTCTTGGGCGACGCATACCAAATCCGTCAATACTAATTTATCTGAGTGAAATTATTTAAAATCATGAGATATATATATTAAAAATGCAAAAATATATTAATATGTATATAGGAGGGGCGATGAGCGGTGGGTGGGCTTGTGTAACGGAAACAAAGAGAATGGGATTTGGCGCCAAGGGAGAGATTTCGAAGGGTGATGTTGGATGCATGAAACATAACGCTTGCTGGGAATAGTGGAGGGAGGGCTGATGGATGGGTATACGCATGTCGATGGGGTGCTGGGGCAGCCAAACGCACCTCACTTCCACCACTCAGGAATAAGGGTGGGATAACGAAGTGGCTGTCATGGAATGCGTGGTAGTCCAACAGGGATAAGAGCTGGCAGTGGGGTTGGCCTCATTTGGCAGCAGTGGCAGACATGGCGACAGTACCACCATTGCCTTCCCTGTTGTAAAAGGGGGTGGTTCATATGCCAGTGGGAGGCACCGTAATTGGCTGGAGGTGCAGCTTGGGGTGCAGGGTGTTGGGTCGGCTCGTGTGGTGGCAACGGTGGCAGCTGGGAAAGGATATAGTGAATGCATCGTACTCTCCAGTACGGAAAATGGAGGATGCAACACGATAGCAACGTAGGCGGCACATACAGTGTAGGGAAAGCTCATGTTGGAATCACCGCAGTACTAGCAGTGGGATGGAGTCGTTACAGGGTCATTTGAACCTCCATGCTCTGAGTGCCATCGTCGTCGTCGAACATCGGTGTCCAGCCTGTTGTGAACCCTCCCGCCCAGCATCCTTCTCCTTCCTCCACCCCACTCGCCCTTCCCACCTTGATACGGCCATCCCGCATTCTCCATCACATTCCTTCGGCATTATTTTCCCTGCCCACTCACCCACACCGTCATCATCATCATCACTGGGCCCGCCGATTTCAGTCTGGATTGTTCACATATTGTAGTACATGCCAATGGGCGATGGAGATCATATCACAGTATCATTATGCCCTGCTTGTCGCCGATGTTGGTCGTTGCTGTTGTGCGAGGTGATGTTGGAGACATAGTGGCGATTGCTCGCAGCGGAGAACACAAACAATCGAGTGAATGAGCGAATGAGGTGCCGCCTCTAAGAGGACTTCATGGATCAGTCAATGTGGGGAAATTTTTCAGAGCACGTGGCGGAGATGGCCCGTGCTCAATCAATTGTATTACATAAAAACTACTACTTGATATATATATATGCGGGATTGAAAGATATAAGAAAAAAAAGCGGTTCAATCAAGCAAACTCTGCAGCACATAGCAAACGTCTCCCATAGCAAAATACAGCTCCCTGTGGGCTTCACTGGATCTAGCCCTCTCACGATGAGTTGTGAGAGGAAGAACTTTGGCCCCCTCAGCCCAGAAAAACAGCGCTGCCACAACGCTGACCATACCATTTCTCCCTGAGCAAGTCTTGAGGCACTCCCAACTAATATCCGTCGATGGATGAATTTGGATGGGGCGTCCGTCGTCTTCATGTTCAAGATCCTCGATGGGGTGCTCATATGCTCCCACACGGCCTTCAGGCTGAAGATTCGCCCACCATGCCCAGAAGGGCGATTGAAATTTCTGGATAAGATCGAGATTTGCATAACTGGGTCGCCACTTTTGCGGTCGTGCACATGAAATCCATTGACCTACGCACTTGGGGCGGTAGTTGGCGGGTAATTTGTCGCTGCTGTCGAAACCATTCGCAGACTGAAATGCCACCCATGAGTAGACAACTTGGGTCCAGTCAGGCCCGAAATCATGCGACATGAACAATTCCAAGACCGTCACCACCCAAAGGGGTGCACTAGATGGGAAGACGATGCTGATAAGGGGGGGTACAACCTTCTCAGTCCCTCCAGGCGCCTCTACCACTTTCGTCGTGAGGCTCCCCTTGTGATTACTGCCGCCTCTTCCATCCATCTTCATTCTTTTAAGAATGACACCGCTACCCAGAGAATCCTCAGCAGTTCGCTTGCTGAGACTCAGTTGCCCGGTCTGGAATCCTGGAAGGCGTTGGGTCAAAGCGAAGGGAGCATCACGCGGGATTGGGTCCGACCTGTGTATAAGGGCTACAGCACTGCTGACACCAACTTCTGCATCCTTCGCTGCCGAGGCATTGTCGGAGGGTACCGGTCTTACAGGCTGCGGGATGGGAGATTGAGCTGGTAACGTACTCGGCTTCAAGCTGGCTGGGGCAGTAAAGGGAGATGGCGGCAGAGGCGGTGGAGAAATAGGAGGGGGAGGCGGGAATGGCAGCTTCAAGGCAGCTGGGGGGGTTGCAGCACGCGATGGAGCAGATGGAGCAGGCGACACAGGACGTGAGGGGGCGGGCGATGCGGGACATGAGGGGGTAGGCGACAGTGGGCGAGAAGCAGATGGTGGCGTGTAATTAGACCCATCTGAAGGGATAATCTGTGGCTGGAAGGATGAAACATCGCCTTGCCGAGCTTCTGGATTTTGAGGGTCCGTCAATGGCAAAGTAGGAGTAACCACCGTTTGTAATGCTGGTGTTGGAATTCTGGTCTTGAACACTGTCGTCGATTTCGACGCTAGAAGTTGAGAAAGGGTGGGAAGGCTGCTGGGTCTTCCGCGTCGCTCGGCTGCTTTGGCTGCTTTGGTCGCTTTGACAAAGGTTCTTTTCTGAGCCTTTGGGGGTTTGGTGGATGTAACCGTCGACGAAGAGGAGGTGGAGGAATCGGAGGAATCACGGCACCCAACAACGTTCGCACCTTCAGCCGGATGCACAAAGGCATTTTCGTAGTCGCTTAGCGTCAAACCCAGAGCCTCCAGCCCCCCATCGTCAGGTAAAGCTAAGGCCTGACACTGGTCGGGGCCTGTATCATCGACATCAGCAGGGGTTGATGGGTAATGAAATATTGAACCTACGGTAGCATTTTCTTAAGAACTTAGAAAATGTTGGTGCGACAAGCTTGTCGTATAACTTGGCCTCCTCTTTGACAAAGTTCTGGCCACGGGGACCTGGCATTGTTCCCGAACATATGCTGCAGCAAACGTTTGAAAGAAAAACAAGCAGATACAGACACAACGTACCTGACGACATTGAGATGCCCACCGTCTCGAGGTTCAGGCCCTCCCCATAGCAACACCAACTTTCCCCTCGTACACTCCACCACAATATCGATGATTGGCTGTATGAATTCAGGAAGGCGGTCTATGCATCTGGAGGGCATAGTCAAGAAGTGAGCACCGGAAACTAGTTAGAAAACTTACTTCTGAATGTCGAGGGGATCATCAGGTACCTTCCCATTCCCTCCAGCCCTCCATGCCTCCATAGCAGTTGCATGCTCCTGCTCACTCCTCTGTAGCCACTCATCCCGTTCCTCCTCTGAAAGGTCGCGGTAGCGGTCGCTTCGCATCTTCTGACGCCTCCCTGGCTTCTGCTTTTCTGTTAACTCGCCCTGATTGACCATCGTCTCAAGTTCCTGTTCGATATCTTTGCCGTGAATTTCGCACCAAAGGTTGTACGGGGTTCGCCGGCGGGGTTTTGCAGTCGATTGGCCAGTGAAGCGGGCGAGAAAGTGGTTGTATGGATCGTCGGTGTCCTTGGCCATGGCGTTTGCTTCTTTGTGGTGGTATCGAAGCCAACGTTCGATTTGCTGACAAATCAAACCTTAGCACTAGGGCAATTTAAAAATAGGCATGACATACAAAGTTGCGTGCCTTCACGGTATCCTGATAAGTTTTATAATCCTCCATAGCCTTCAAGAACTGTTGTGGGCTTAGTTTGGCCACGTCGGGGAAAGGCATTTCGGGGGTCTGCGACGTCGTCATTCACCAATGCTAGGGCTTCAGCGGTGGGTTCTTCATTGTGTGGCAGAAGGGGATGGTATCTTTTGTGGTATCGTCGGCAGACACTGATGCAATAGGCTCGGGCGCGGTCCTCTTTTACCGCCACTCCATATCCAGGGAGCTCACTCGTCAAAAAGTCGAACCGGGTACCTTGGAACGTGCCAGGATTGCCCATACTAGCGAGAAGGTCAGCCATCGCATTTTAAATCATCAGCGATCCTCAGACTTACTTTTTTTATCTAGCAAATGTGTTTTCAGCATGTCAATGGCAGTAAGGCAAGGAATTTTTTTCCAGGCTGTCTACTGACACTTCCTTTTTGAAGCATCAGTTGACGGGTCTATACTGACAATATTTCGCCGTGCATTTCACTCGATATGGAGGCGATGTAATTTTTCTGGTTCTTTGATGGGTTTCTGGAGCCTAGGCGTCAATTGGCAAGTGTTACTTGACTGGTCGCCTTGCTTACTGACAACACCCATCAAAATAGAAAATATGGAAAGCCCGGTCGACCGTTCACACACATTTTCTGGCCCGGATCCCTCTCTTACTGAGGCGATACATCGAAATGGAACGTCCGGTAGACAAGTAGCAGGTGTGTTTTTATCTGGTTACCTTGCTCATTACCACCACACATCGAAATAGAAAGATGTTGAACGCTCCATCGTCACTAGAAGCTCCTAAACAGGATATCTCGTTGGTCCGTGAATGTTTAAAAAGACCCCAAACCTGCAGGTCTACCGCCAGGGCATCTATGGCCTCTGCCTCTCGCACCGTGCCCTCCCAATCCAGCGTCACACCCTCTGGTACACGTCCTCTCCCCTTTTCCCGTTCTCATGCTAACAATGCTTCATTGCTCCCCTCTCCAGATTTTTCAGCTTTGATGGCTGCTCTTGCCAACCTCAACCTGTCGGCAGGCGGTGGTACATGTGGTATTCCTTCGTAATTGATACTTGACTGAGGAAATGTTAGCTACTTTGTCGACCATGACCACGACAACAACTTCTAACACACTCCATCTTCCAGCCTCGAATACTATTGGGGGTACCTCGACCCTTCCAGCGGCGGCGCCTCCTCCGGTAACTGCAGCCAGCACCGCGACCAGTCGGGACCCCTAGCACGACCAGCAGCATTACCATTACCACCCCCTGCCCCGTCGACTGCGGGTTCTACACCTGCAGCAACGACGACGACGACAACCCCTTCCCGTGCTAAACGCCCAGGTGTATCGTATCCCAAGGCCTGAAGACCTTCCTCGTCCCCGAAATGTTTGGCCCCCTCAGAATAATTTCTATGTCATTACTTCGGGCCAGGAAGTCGGCCTGTTTTTTACCTGGTATGTTCATTTTTCCCTTCCTAGCATCTTTAGCTCACCGGAGCATCAGGAATGAAATGGCGGAGCGGGTTATCGGCGTTCCCGGAAACAAGTATGAGTGGCGAGCAAACTATTACGACACTGTTGACATTTACCGCAAAGCCTATGACGACGACGAGGTTCACGTCACCCCCCTCGCCGGCTCCCGCTTTGACGTTTCAATTGAGGACGAGTGGGGCACCCTTGATTGGTCTAGCGATGACGAGGATAGCTTTGTGACTGCCATGAGTCAGGCATAGAAGTCAGACGAAGGACCGGGTAGCTACTGCGTCAAATATGTAGTTTTTTGGACATTGAATAACTGCCGGCATAGTTTTGTGTAGTATAAAACCTTTGAAAATCATACATACTGTGTGCATATCTCTGTGAATCAAGCCTTAAGGATCTGCCAAATAAGAGATAAACATGTAAATTAACTGAGTCCCACTGCAGGAACCATAATGAGGCTGTGACTAGATCTCTTCGAGACCCTTGGCGACTCCGATTTCAGAACTGGCACACTTTCTCCAAACTCTTTCAGCAACCTCGCCTCCATACAGTCCAGCTCCTTCTTCCTGACGAGTCTTTGGCCATTCACTGTTCATTGTCATCGACACTTTGATGAAGATCGGTTTGGCGTCAATGCGCTTCATCCATTCACAATCAGGATCTGCAGTAGCAATTCTGAGCAATTGTTCCCTAAACATTTCGTTAAAAGATATCGTGAGCTTGTCTTTTGGTCGCTGACCTGTGAATCCCCTCATTCACAAAGATGGTTTCTGGCATTTTATGAGTTGAGGGATAGGATGATTTAATATGTGTAGGCGACAAGCAATTGTACTAGGTATTGAAAGTCGTAGCGCTGAACTGTTGTGAATTTCAAGAAGGTTCAAGACGTAAAATATCAAAAATTGACAATCATGTGACAAATCTTAAAGCTTGTATGAAGAACTATACATGCTATTTCCCAGTTGAATAGGTTACACCTGGAGTCGAGAACGATGGAATGCGAAATTATGTTCTCATGGCACGCAAGACTGGAGTGATCGAACTTCAAGATCAAGACGCCTGTTGAGGGCATTCAATTGATTGTTTGATAGTAGATGTTGACGCTAATACACCCCTCCACCTTAATGGTGAAGTCGCAGACTCTTTTACAGATCAAACTCAATGGGATGTTTTCTTTAAGCCTCGAATCCAGTATATACAGTTTGTACCTGGTTTTAAATTATTGTTTCATTCACTATCGTATTATGTTTACATTTGATTTAAGCTACAGGTACACATATATGTATTCATTCATGCGTTACCCTTCCTAAGTATAGGCATAGAGGCGTACAAACCAAGACCCATTGCCCATTGCCCAGCGCTGAGTTCTGAGGGCAGCATCATGTTCTGCGTCACTGAGCTGGCTCCAGTAGTCCTCACTCAACTGAAGGCCCTGATCCACCCAGCGAAACAACCCCCCCGACGTATACTGCGTGAATGAGTACCTTGTTTCCCCACAGCCTGATGGGTGTGTTGGAGTGGCGGAGGATGGCGGATGGGAATAGTATGGTAGATCCGGGGGGGAACTCAATTACCAGCTTGAGGTCCCACAGGATTAGGTGACCGCCTTGCTTGGGGTTGAAGCGACCGAGCGCTGTTACTGAGCACCAACCGAAGGGTAGGTTTCCCGAGTCCGTATGTTCAAAGGTAGCGGTCTTGGGCCCAAAGTTAAACGTGCACGCGCAGAAAATGCTGTTGGCAAAGTTGAGGATAAGGCTGTCAGTCACTGAGGAGAAGGGCCTTGAGGTGTTCGGCATAGTATTGAAAGAGGGGCGGGGCCCACGCGGCAAATGCGCCTAAGAAGTCTGAGCAATGGGTACGCAGTAAAGGTTTCATAGCGTACCTGGAGGCAAATCCCGCTAGGCGTATGAAGGCAATGTGGTTGAGGAGGGTGGCGAGGACACAGTGCTGCAGCGCCCTCGTGGTGAAGATTCTGCGGGTGCTGTAGGTACGTTATTTGAAAGATCGCCTGAAGAAGGGTCAAATTACATGCCTTTTGTCCCCCCCCAAATGAAATACCTACTGAGAGGGCAGAGTAGCGGCCGCGCCGATGCATCCGCTGCTTACGTGAGAAATTGCATTCGCGTCGAGTTTGATCCAAGAGGTCGGCGGCCGAGGTATGTACACCATCCCAGCTGGGATCATCAGGCTGCCCTGCTAGAACGGCGATGACGCGCCCCTCGCCATCGGTGACGGGAGTCGCGGTTCTGCAGGGGGGGAGGGGGATCTTAATGAGGCGGGGAGGGGGATCTTAATGAGGCGGGGATGTGGTAGGAGGTTAGGCACTCACCGGCCGCACCAACCCTTGTAGTCAAACTTGTAACAGGCTGTTCGGGCCCACTAAATCCCGCAATGCAACTGGATCGTTTCCACCCCTCATCAAGGCGCCTGCCGACGTACCCGGAGGATGCTGCTGGGGCACCCTCAGTGGCGTGGTTGGTTGGGATCTCCTCCACGTGGGTCTGGTGCTTGCGCTGTGTATTGGGGCACACTTGATAGCCATAGGGCTGGCTGGATCCTCGCTGTTTGGCTCGCTGCTTTTTGCGGTTGGCATGGCTTTGATTCTTCTGATGGCTTCGTGAATCAGACTGGCTCAAGGCTGCTGGAGGTGGCGAATAGGTCGGAGGCTGCTGACTTCAGTGGAGGCAGCGGCGTGGATTCCGTCATGGGTTCTGGCGTCGTGGGTGCCGAAGGGGGGGGGTTCGTTGAGGTCGAAGGGATCGTATGCATCCAGGGGATCAAGGGTTTCCTCGTGATCAACGCAGTCGCGGAGGAGATGGGAGAAGCTGAAGTCGAGATCGGAGCTCATTACCGGTGCTGTGGAGCCTTCCCATGGTGAGAAGTGGGCACCAGAACGTGTCTAATTGGGTGTCAGTGATGCAGCTGAGGGAGTGGGAATGCCAGTGAATGAAGGACACGCCTTTCGGAAGGAGAAAAATTCGGTAATGACATCTAAGGATTCAAACATTCAGGGGTCAGGACCGGTAGGAATCTTACACACGACGCTGGCCGTCCCAATGCACCCACACAATACTGGCAACTACCCCAATACCTCGCATTCCCAGGCTTGAGTATTCGTAGGCACGAGGTAGTTGCCGTAGCGGTGGATGTAATTGGGAAGGTAGCTAACAAAATGGACATATGCGGTAGGACCTTCATGAGGTGAACTGCAAGTGGTTGTGGTGGCACCAGACCAAAGTCTAAAAACTTCGAAGCTTCATGGTGATTCTTCACGTGTCACGCTGCTTGTCAACAATGAACATTTTGTGATCACATGCCTGTTATATCACTTATTTTAGGTCGAGGCGGCCTCATGTTTCAGAGTTTGAAACTCCGACCAGTTGCCGAACCTCGATCCGAGAGCTCGTCTCGTATTTCTTCCCTTCTTGATCGTTCTCAGCAAAGCTAGAGTAGACTTAAGCATATTCGCTATACTTCTCTGATACAATGCAGGGTTTGGGGTCAGAATGTAGGTAGGAAGCAAGGATATGGTGCTCCATGATCTGACCAAGCATGAACAACTTGACCCCAACATTGACAATCTACGCTGACCTGAATATAAGAATCCAAGAGGGCCACGTCGCTCACTCTATCAGAGCCATCATGCCCCCACGTCCCATTCCCCTCCCAAGTATCCCAGGATGCCCATGCCCCAGAGGTCACTCGCCCCCCCCCCTGCCTTCTGTCCCTCCATCTCTTCAGGACATCACTAATGCAACGTCTTATATCTCTCGATTAAGCCTTTCCGTCTGTGAGGCCACTTTAATGCGTGTTGCTAACATTCAAGCTTACCCTTCGCATAGCCCATCCCGCTTTGCAAGGTCGGGCAACCCCCAGTGATGTCACCGAAGTTGAAGTCTACAAGCATCGATTGATTGATGCCCATACAGCCGATATGTTGAATGTTGTCACATTTGTCTTCACGTGTCGCTGATACATCTAGTAGGTGAGAATGATGTTATGCCCGCCTAGGCCTCTGCGCTCTTAGAAGGTTGGGCTACCAAGATGGACGATATGGAAGCCCGCCTGCGTCAGGATGCTGTCGAGAGGCAGGAATTCCTCGTCCATGATGATAGTGAGCGAGGGCAACACATTGTTACAGAGCTGCATGGTATCTTTACAAACCGCTTCAATGACCTTGAAACCCGCCTTGATAAGTCCTTTTCCACGATCGAAAAGCGCCTCATTAGGGTGGAAATCACCACCGCTGTCGTATGTCGCTTATTTTTGCGCTAACTGCCTTCTGACCTTTTTTTGTAGGCCCACAACCTGAGTTGTGGCGATGGTCTCCGACGACCCTTCGCTCTCCTACCCTCTGAGGAAGGTCATCTCCCAAACGATATAGATTTTGTCATACCCAGCCAAAACCTTCCGCTCTTATGCGATACATGTGCTATTGAAGGGCTGTCCGATGACCAGCTTAATGCGTATCACACAGCATATAAGCTGTCTGGGAATCGGTGCACCGGGAATCGGGCAGACAAGCTCCTTCTTCTCCGGTACCATGTTGGATGCTCGGCAAACTATTCCATGTAGCATAAGAAAAAGGTTCGTTCATACATAGTTACATGTTGTGCCATTGTAAGATAGTTTCGTCAATTTTAACGTATTTTGAGACACTGCAGGAAATGGCGCTGAGCATCGTATGTCACCACAGCATTAATTGCAACACTTTCCATTAAGAATATGAAGGGCTGGCAAGTTGATGTATGTTTACCTAGCTGAGTTGCTTATGTAACATAGTCGGCCAATCGCAGTTCGTTGACTTTGCCCACGTTCCCGATTGTCGTTGAAAAATGAAGCGCGGTCATTGTCCTCAGCGCCTAGAAGGCACCCACCATCGTGTAGAATTCGAGGACGACTATGACAGAGTACACTCTCAAACGTCTGGCATCGATCGACATGGACATACGTCCTCATCTGAGTCCAAACCCTTACGTGGCAAAGCAGGTTGGACCCTCAGAAGTATGTGGAACCCTCCAGACGATTCCAAGCTTTCACTCGACGTAGATGGGAGCGGTTATGAGGACCAGATGAATGCAGAAGTGTTTGAAAGTACCATCTTCCATGACACAATGGAACCTCAAAAGGCAACGAGGTCAAAAGTTTCGGTGAGTGACAAGTCTTTGGAAACCAGCTTACGTGCTGAGGACGGTTGGAAGAGGCGGCCACATTTGGTGTGGAAGGAGCAGTTCAGATCGGTTTATCTAGACGAGGTTACTCGCCATGACAGACGAGGAGACGCTCGCCAGAATCTGAAATGTCCCAACTGTATCGCTCGGAATGTTGAGGAAGAGGTGCAGGGAGAGCCGGAGGTTCGGTGTAAGGATTGTTTTCTCAGTGATTTGGTCTGCACATCCTGTTGCGTCCGTTGGCATAGGCAGAATCCATTCCACTGCATCGAGGTAGTTTTTCCCCGTTACCCTAACGTGAACATCCAGTACTGACATTCCTTTAAGCGATGGACTGGGCTTTACTTTGCCCCAATCATGCTGAAAGCGATTGGCTTACATGATCAGCTTAACCACCAAAGTTTCCAATGTCCTCTCCCTGTACCCTGCCATGTCAAGCTTCGAATTCTCCATACCACGGGCATTCATGACGTTGCAGTCAATTACTGTGGTTGTGGGCGACAAATCCCGCAGCACATTCAACTCCTACGACGCGGATGGTATCCTGCTAGCCAGAAGGTGGTGAAGACTTGTGCAACGTTCCAGCTGTTGGAGTTGCTCCACCTCTTTTCCCTTGTCTCCAAAATGTCCACATATCATTTTTATCGCACGTTAGAGAGAATGACGGATAATACAGGGCTGAATACACCACCCTCTCGTAAAGCAGCCCTGATGCGTATGCTTATTCAATGGTGTCACTTGAAGCTGTTAAAGAGAGGCGAGCGAGTGCACGACATCACTGGACCTGAGGGTACAAAGCCAGGCGAGCTTGCCGTCCTCTGCCCATCTTGTCCTCGGCCGGGAATAAACCTACCTCCAGACTGGGATCAAGCACCTCCCCACTTAAAGTAAGCATAGATGTTGTAATGTGATGGTTTTAATCTAACCCACTGACCTAGATTTTTGTATATTTTGCTTATATGCATCGACGCGAACTTCCGGCTTAAGAACCAGATTGTGTTGTCGTATTCGAGGGACCCAGGTCTCGGTATCGGTTGGGCGTACTTCACTGCCCACGAGCCTTATGAGGAATACGTTCAAAGTCAAGCTACAGATGCAGACGTTGGTTCTTAATTCATCTATTTTGGTTCAATCTTGCTAACTCTACCTCAGATTAGTAACTGCATGGAGTTTTCTGCCGTGGCCAAATCAAACACAAAGTTTTCAAAAGGGCTCCGTTACACAGGTGTGGTTGCGGTGTCCTGCGGAAGAAGTGAGATGGTTCTGCCTACGTGTGTCGGCAATACGAATAAGGGTGAGAGGTGAGCAATCATAGCAGAGCTGTGGGTCAGGTACTCATCCTCGGTTCACAGATATGCCAATGTCGACCCCCTCGCTGCAGCAGCTATCCGTCAATTCTCAGATTTGCTCTGGGTCATTATCAGCTATGACATTGCCTGCCAATGGATCAAGACGATATTCACATGGATGACCTCACATTGGCCCTCTGAGCTTTGATTCAATCCCGATATCAGAGTGACCCTGCTGGTGCCAAAGTTCCATGAACCGGGTCATAAAGCAGAGGACCACGAACAATTCTCTTTCAACCTCGCTGAAGGCGCCGCTTTATCGGATGGAGAATGTCCTGAAAGGATATGGGCACCCCACAACGTTCTAGGAAACTCAACCAAGACTGCGGGGCCAGGTACGAGGCAGGATCTGATTGATGACCATTTCAGATTTTGGAACTGGCTCAAATATTGCTGCATGGGTGAGGTGTTGTTAAATTCCCTTGGATGTGTATTGAATGTGGCTAGGGTTAACACTTTGGAAATGCTACAGAGATGCAGTGAAGAGGCTGGCTGTGGGCACCTGTGGAATAGTGAGCGGGCTAAAGGGCGAACCTCAAAAACCCACACACACACTCACACAACTACACAAACTACAATCACCCTCGTAAGTTCTAGGGGGAGCGATTATTTCTAATGTGATCCAACTATACTTCAATATCTCGAAGAGTTTCTCTTATTCTCAGTGCTCTTAGCGAAGCTAAGCTTTCTCTAATGACTTCCTAAGTCTAGGAACTTTTTACAGGAAGGTCGTTCACTGGCGCGGCGCGACCTTCAAGGCAGATTTGAGTTATAATACACAAGGGACACTGATCCCAACAGAAACAGAGGTAATACATGCTGAAACTTTAGTGAACTCACTAAAAGAACACCACAGGCAAGCACTGACTTAGCCTGCTCGCTACACAACTGTATGTAGGGGTTCTCCAACTAACTCCAGCAGGTTATCTTGACTCAAGAACACTTCAGAAGCACTCGGAAAACAGATTCAGAAACGGAACTTCGACAGAACTGACACAGAACAGACTGAAACAGAACAGAACAGAACAGAACAGAACAGATCTCAGATTTCCACTTCAAAACATTCTCCGAACAGACTTATCACACTCAACAGAACAGAAACAGCGTCACTGATTCGTATTCACTCTGACTAAGTTCTCAAAAGTCTTATCAAAAGGGTATCTCGTATTTCTCTGAGTGAGCTCGCTAATTCTATGCACAGCTCGAAGTCACAAACTGATCCTTTGTTACAGTACCGCCTTCAACGCGTGCATGGGAACTCGGGGGCTCGAAACTTGGCCTCTACCTACTGTAACCAGCCTACTTATACTACAGGGGAATTAGAATTACAAACGTCGTGCAGTACCCAGACTCCTACATGCGTAGCACATTGCCACCACCACCTTACTGAGCATCCGAGTCGGACTTCCCAGTTTTAGTCTCATTTCTATAGTGAGCTCGCTAAATGCGTGCCAAGAGGTGCTCTCCCGACACCCGTGGGCTTGTTCTCTAGTGACCGACAGGTCTAGATGCACGGAACTATCAGTTCTGGCATGTGTTGTTTAGGACTTTCTTCTTGGATTCACAGAGGCTTCTCGTAGACATGGCAACAAGTGAGTCTTCAAACAATGGGACTCAGAACAATGGAACGCGGGCTCGCGGACTTCAGCCGAAGCCCATTGCCCAAGCTCATGCCAGTGATATCTGTCAGCTCGCTTAAGGATTTTCCCGGATTTTCAGGTACGGCGTGTCACAGTTAGCGAGCGTGCTAAGTGTTCTCAGTGTCAGTGCAATCTTCAAGGTTTTATCTAGCCCCTGCGAGTGTGCTTGTAAGTTAGAGCCTAAGGCATTGGGTATAGGGTTTGGCCTTCTCATCACGCATGCCCGTCAGGTACAGTGCTGTGACTAAGTCCTGTTTAGAATCCCGTTGCTTCTTATGCCATAAGTTATATTCCATGTCATTGCACCGCGTAGCATTAGTGTCAACACGTAGTTTTAGTCCGCTCGCTCACTATCTCTCAGTATGCGTGTAAAACACTCTAGATTGCAAAATTACACGCATAAATAGGCTGCAGTCGCAACAGCGGTCTCGGAGCGAAACCGGCAGGAAGAAGCACACAGAGGCTTTACACAGAGCTTGCCGCCCAATATGGTCGCCGAATGGGAGGATATCTGTGCTGCATGGGAGGCTGATAAGGTTCCTAAGACGGTGCTGAACCCCTTCTGTGTTCAGAGCGATGGTGCATCTAGTCAATTTTTTTCCTATCTGCAATTTTGATGGAGTCCGCCAGATTTGACCGAGGATGAGGTTCATAAAGAGTTGGCCGAGGAAGAGGAGGCTCGCAGGTGCAATGGGGGACAGGTGGTTCATGACATGAGTCCTTCAGCTTTTATGGTTTTTGGTTTGGCCCTCGAGGAGTCACAGTGAGTGACCTGTATGTTTTGGAAGCTTCTACTGAGGCATATTCAGGCGAAAACTATGCTTGGAGGTTAGGAAACTGAAAGCCAATCCGACTGCTCACCAAGACGCTCACATTGCAGAGCAGCGAAGTCTTCTCCGGTCCAAGATCAAAAAATTCGAAGAGTTGCATGCCACATACATGCCTGGGCTCCTGCAGTTTATTACCGAGACTCAGGAGGTGGATTATTTGTCAACTGGGGCATTAGCGGAGGAGGTGAGACTATGGCTACCCTCCTGCATACCAGTGGATCACAGGAGCCAGGTATGTGAGGCCTCTTTATCGGAAATGGAGGAGCATCTATGCACAGTGCAATGCCATGACTCATTAGGTTCGATTCGCCACATCTTGCGCTTGAAAATGCGGATGGTCGAGTACAAGAACAAGAACGTACGAGGTCAGCGGGACGGAACACGTTCATGGATGGGCATCGATGCCATTCATGAATGGGCACTAGCAGCAGCAATCAAGTACCATATGGCAAGGGAGGCAAAAATGAAGCTGAGTGGCCTGGGGGATTGGGAGGAGGGGCTTCATAAGCTTGAAGATGGCGATATCTGTTCCTATCAAGATCCAGATTGTCTCCATAAAGGAACAGGTCGCCGAGGAACGAATGAAGATAGCTGGGAGCCAGGATTGGTTCCCAAACTTCCTGAACCCGGCATCGATCTGTATCAAGATAGTCGAGAAAAACGCGATGGGACTGGCCAAACCTGGCGTACTCTTTCTTGGATTTGGACAATGACGAAGATCAACCTAGTGGATGGGGCTGATGAAAATGACGATGAAGTGCTACATTTGGAATGGTGTTGCAGTCGTGCAAGAGCACATTGGGCACGTGAGGAAGTTTTGCTCCTCTGGGAGGAAATGCGCAGAACCTTGAGGTTCTTGGAATGGCGAGAGGAGTGGTGGATGCAACGGTGGGATGCGCGTGAGTTAGGCGGTGCACTGCACGAAGCAGTGGATGCCTATGCTCTCAAACAAAGCGACATACAGCATCAGCTGGCAGTCAAGTTTCGGGATCTCTGGTTGACAGCTCTAGACGATGGACGAATGGAGAATGCACCGCGTCCCGAACTGCATCCCAGCAATGATGATGATGCCAGCAGCGATGGTGATAGGGATGAACAAAACATCGGGATTTGGAGTGATGAGGAGGAGGTGGAGCTGGATGAGGAGGATTATGCGGATCTCTGAGGGAACAGTGAGTTCCATGAGGGGGAGCACTGTATGACATAATCATGCCATATCGTTTATTCATAATTTCATTATTTTTACTCCTTTCCTGCATGTCATCAAGTTATTTACAATCATAATCCTAATTGGGCAGTACGGGACATCTAATACCGTGCCACCGACATACTATTTGCGCCGTCGCTAATTGAGGAAGTGGCTGCGCTGGATGATCTATATTTAGCTTTAATTACACCTATTGATAACAGGCAAGTAGTCTACTGGTTAAAGTCTGTGCTGTTGCAATGATGTCATAAGGTTAGTCAATATTTTGCTGCGTCGCTGGTTCAAACCCCGGACCTCGCTGGTTCTTGTCTCTGATGTCGTAACTGCTGGCGCGGGATCCTGTGGGATTTGTTAGCCCAGGCATTAGTTGACACTTGGGTTCTAACTGACACTCCTGATGCATCACAATTAAGTGCCAACTGACACCTTTCAAACAGAAATCTAGCAGTCCAGGCTGGTGGTGGGACGAGCGTTGTCCCCGTGCATGATGGTGTTTCAGACAGTGGGGTGAATGGCAGCTTCCACGGCTTCGAACATCTGCTTTTCATCTCTGAACTCTTCGCACTTGTGAGCCAGCCTCTCGAACTTCGCGAAGAACTCTACAGCCGATTTGAAGTCCGATTGGTGGACCTTCTTCCACTCCTGCTTCCAAATCGCCAGTTCGGCTATCTCGTGGAACTGGGTGGTGAGGTCTGTGGAGAATTCCCACCAAGTCGGGAAATGCCAGTGTCCTCGTGGGTCCTGGTACCGGTAATATTGGTTGGTCCACCACTCCTGCGCTTGTTCCCTTAAGTACGATTGAGTGAACGTAATTCGATAGGGGTTCTGCCCCTCATCGTTCATGGTGTAGTACATGGGAAACACCTGAAAATACATTTCGCAGTGATGAAGGAACCAAGTAATATCCAAAGATACCCCGGTGAAGTATTCCGGTTGCATAATTAACTTGGGTTTGACGTCATTCCATGGGTTATTTACGGCTCCTGGGGCGAGTTGCCATGGGGGAATAGGATTCAGCAGCAAAGGTGGGACCGGGGGTACTGGTGGGTTCGGGGGTTGCAGAAGGGACCTAAGACAGGGATTATGTCCTGGAGAGGGGTATCCCCCTGGGTACTTTGGTGGGGATGGCGGCGGTCCTAAAGGAGGTTGCGACGGTACTGTTGACCCTTTTCCTTTGTCAATATTAGAGGGTCCAGCCTCTTCGTCGCCCACCCATCCCTGATCCTTGCCTCCCATGGCTGTGGCGAATTTCATTGTTTCCAACGGGTGCGGCATCAGTTGTGGTCATCGGTAGGGTTCGCAGCTTTGTTGTGGAGTCTCTGGGTGTACCAGGTTCCATACGATCGCCGCTCGGTGCCACGTTTCGACCTCTTGGATGTTCTTCATCAAGTATACATCCCCTATTAATTTTGCATCGAGGTAATCTTCCCCTGCGTCTGTCATCATCCACTGTGGATCCTGCTCCATGTCTTCTGCCATAATCTCGTACAGGGCCTCCCATGAAAGGAGCCCAAATATCGCCAGCATCCCCATGGTCGTTCTAGTGAGTACCGCTCGGACCGCTTTCATTACTTTGATCGTGAGGGCGCTGTTGGGCGGCCTGTTTGGCATCCCTCCTCTCCGCACGCTCTCTGGCGAGGCGGTCCGCCTCCCAGTTTCTTCTCCACCTGCCGATGTCTGAGTCTCCATCGGTGATTTCTGACTGATAGGCATTCCAGGCGTGCCTTCGTGCCTCAAGGTCGGTTCCTGCTCACTGGACAGCCCCTGAGTAATGGAGGGCAGCCCGTTTCCCAATCCTTCGGCTGACTTCCGCCTCCGTTGCGTCGGGCTCGAGGGGTAGGCCCATAGTCCATCAGGTCCTTGGAGGCTGGCAATTTCGGCACAATCGACTGCGTGCATCATTTTTCGTGCTTGCTCCATTCTGGCCTGTTCAGCTGGGGCGAGCTGGGCATTGTCGAGGGAGCTGGAGGGACTGGACAATGTGTGGTAGAGAAGAGGCCATGGTCGCTGCTGCTGGCGAGGGATCAGATCGGCGAAGGCTCACGGTGGGACCGATGGGACGAAACTGGGAGCTCGCTGGATCCGGCAATTGTCCCAAGTTCCTCGTTGTCATAGTCCAGG
>NW_026848453.1:0-79915 GCF_030435595.1 Desarmillaria tabescens
CACTTCCTCATCTCCACCGGCATCGCAGTCTCAAACTCGGTCATCCTTGCATTGGTGTTCCGCTTTAAGACGCAAGAGGGTGAGCTGCCATGGACCGAGATTTGGATCAGAAACTGACTCGGAATCGTGTCTCCAGTTCTCCTCGCGGAAGCGGGCCAGGAGCCTGGGGAGTCTGATGCTGCAGGATCGCGGGGTGCAAACTTGTACCGCTCGATCCTTAACATCAAAGCCGTGCATTTCCTTGCCATCTTCGCTCTCATCTATATCGGCACTGAAGTTACTCTCGGCGGTTGGTGGATTCCCGCATGCGATGCTCTGGTGGTGCTCACATGGTTTTATCAGGCTGGATTGTCACGTTTATCATCAACGAAAGAGAAGGTGGGAAGAGTGCGGGATACGTCTCATCTGGTTTCTTTGGTGGTGAGTAGCGTTCGTACTGTTCTGGTTGGTGTTTTACTAAATATGTTCCTCTTTTAGGACTGACTCTGGGCCGATTGTGCCTTATATGGTTCAGCAAAAAGGTTCGTATCTGAAATCCCCAGTCACCGAGGCATGCTTAAGCTTGACCAGGTTGGAGAGCATCGCGTCGTCTTTGTGTACACTCTACTCGCCATAGCGTAAGCCAGGCCACGACTCATCCCGGTTTTTCGTAGATTTATTAATCTTTTATTCAGGCTGGAACTGACCGTGTGGTTTGTTCCTTCCATCATCGAAAACGGAGTTGCAGTAAGCATGTTGTACCTGCATCCCTAACACTGCTCACCCAAACGTGTCTCCAGATCTCCTTCGTCGGTTTACTACTGGGGCCCATGTTTCCGATACTTGTCTGCCACGCGACACGGATCCTACCTGCGTGGTTACTGACTGAAAGTGTCGGGTGGATCACCGGGATTGGTATGTCGGGATCGGCGGCCCTGCCTTTCATAACGGGTTTATTGGCATCTCGCTATGGAATTCGGTCATTACAGCCGTTGTAAGCTCCACATAGTCTTGGGTATCAGAAGCCTTCGAACTGAAATTCTGTTTAGAGTCGTTTCGATGATGTGCACGCTGGTAGGCGTCTGGGCATTTGTACCGAGGACGCGACGCGTAGATTGAGCGCTATAGCAGCAGGGATGTAGGTCCTTATCGTAGAGCATAGATGAGTTGATAGATCTTTTTAGACTTTATATATCATATCTAGAATGCAGCAATAAAGCTACAAGGATTTATTCTCCATTGAAGTACATTCTCCGATACGCTACAAGAGCATGGATTTCTAGCGCAAAGAACTGACACCATAATTATTTGATCTCATAACATATAGCAGTCTCGCTACTTTAAGAAGTCGACTGCAAGTAGCCCGAGGGAGCGTAGTTTGGGCAACGACGTCAGTATGTTATCTTGAAAATCCTTGGGCTCAATCCAATCCCAGCTGTCACTCTCCGCTAGCAGATGGAAATGAACGAACTCGAAGAAATGGTATCGAGAATGAATAAGAATTCCATCCAATAACGCCAATATGTCAAAATAGACCTTTTCCAACGATTCTGGTCTGGCGGCAGGAACCATGTGAATATGGAGCTGCTTCAAAGCTGCAGGTTGGTCGCTTCGGTCAAGGCAATAAGAGAGACAACGGATACTGATAATGAAAGATGTTTTCGAGAAGTCGAACAAGTGGTAGTTGACTTTCTGAATCCGAGAGATATCCAGGATGGCGGCCTCCATCCGGCTAGCGCCTACCCAACTGTCAGCTTGTGAGATAATCGCGCGATGATTATATACTCACCGTAAAAGACGTGCTTCATATCTACTTCCCGAAGCGTCCCGCGAGTGGCGCAGAGGACTGTGCATGTCACACGTTGAATGAATAATGTGCAAGCCGTGTAGTGCGAAGCGGCTGGTCTCCCTAGTAACGTCATGTACATTTTTTCGTAGGCGTACGCGAGCAATAGGTTCTCTAGAGCGGGAGCTCGAGCTACCGCGTAGGCACCGAATGCCGCAGGGTGCACTTTGACGGCAATCAAGGACAAGGACAAGGAATGGGGTATCAGCGTAACCACTACAAAACACGATTTCTTCCAGTGTAAGAGAAGTAATGGCTAGAAAGTCAATCCGTCATAGATCGTCAAGATGGCCCCAAATGTGCAGCGAGGTGACGTTGAGAAGAGGAAGCAGCTAAGGCTCCTTGCCACGGGAAACGATCTTGAGAGAGTGTATTGAAGGATAACCAACATTACGTACCCAGCGTTGATGGTCCCGACAATCCACTCATTGTGTTCTCTATTCGGAGCACCATCGCCTGTGGGGATGCCAAACTCGGTCGGAAATGACAGGTTGGCGCCATTGGAATCGGTCTGGTCCCATCCTTGCACAGCAGCAGCGAGAGAGCAGATGATAACGGTCATGTACAGGTCCTTCGGTTGAGACCATTTGTCTGTTAATATTGTCAGTAAACGAATACTCGACCAAAATCGGAGACGCGACATACGTGTTTTTTCCCTCCTGATCGCCTCTCGATCGGTCTCATCCAACAATAGCAGCGTCTCGAATTCACCAGGGTGCTGAGCGAGCAACGCGCCCTTTTTGAATGTCTCCGTGTACTCATCGAAGCCTTTCTCTTTAGTGAGCTCCTCTACCTGCGCGAGCAGCTTATCTTGAGGAATACCGTGGAGGGGATTTTGAATCCTAAAAGACCCCGCGGGGAGGTTGTAAGCGATAAAAATGCGGGGAAATGTGAAAATGGCGATTTACCGCACGTTGATATTGTTAACGAGATTGATGTGATCGCGCCGATCTTCAGAACCTTTTTCTGGGTCAGACATCGTTCTCAACCGGTCCTGGATAGTCCACCGAGGCAGGGAAAGCGAGAATGGCTTGGACGCTGATGATACTCGGCATTCCTGGCTTTATAGCGATTTCGTTATCCTGTCAGCCAGGGCGATCAAATAGAATGTGGGGATGTAGAAAGTTGTGGAGCATCTTCGAATTTCTATATCTAGAACTTCAAACATTTTCGGCCATGTTCCGAGCGGCTGTAGCACCGTATTATGTGCACGCGACGTCAGTGACCATATGCTCCGTCGAGTCTGGTTTCTGCGATATTTCATTGTGGATGAAACTCTGAAAATGTTTCTCCAGACTTTAGTATGGATTACTTATGATGCGAGATGAGAACACTCACAATGCTACAAGGATAATCTATTACAACACATACAGCAGAGGTGGTGACTCAAGTCCTCCCGCAGCTTCCCGGTATCTGCGAGCCTGAACATGCCATCTCCATCCATCTAGTCATCTGAAGATGCAAAAGTGGCGTAAGAGATGCTCAGGAACGAAAAATTCTCGACCGGTCCGTGATGGAATAAATCTTAACAGTGGCATCACACTTGCTCAGCATCTCGATTCATGGACGGTTGGTGAAACTGAAGACCCAAGAGCCGGCCGGACTGCCACTGGTTGTTATGAAAAGAACGGAAGCGCCAGTGACAGGGCTAACTGCTGGTAGAATGAAAAGTCCGAAAGGATTAGCAATTGAATCATATCATACAGCCCGGCCAACCGCAATACAAAAGGGTCGGCTTGGCAGTGATGGATAGTTTCAATCATTTCAATGCCTTACGGAGCTACGTGCTAAGGTTAGATATGACCCTCAGATAGAGAGGCCAACATAAACACTCACATCCAGTGCCATGGCGCCGTTTATAGATTGAGGTAGAACCGCCTTGCGCAGTACTTCCACTCCAGAAAGCTTCTCATGCATCATTGAACAGTTACAATCCCTGCGACCCGAAGACGGACAAGCCTGACGGGCCCAACGAAGTAAATGGAACAGATATAGCATCTCGCCTGCCCAAAGGTTCGGAGTCGCTTTGCGCCCAAAGTATCTGTGGTCATTGGTTCAGGGACTCAAAGGCATAAAGAAAGTACGCGAGCTGAACTTCGCCGGCTGCCAATGCCAAAGATTACACGGATTTCGAACCAAGGACCTGGGTCGTGTTGTTGCCGTCCCCGGCGGAGCAATGAAATGAAAATGGAGTGTCCGATGCTAGCAGAAAGCCAAACAAGAAGATTGTTTTATCCCGTGACGATCTTGAACGTGGTATCGATCAAAGGCCGACGCAGCCCAAATCCATTCACACTTATCTGCTGGTCAAGTCGTACGGCAATCTGAGAGCCGGTATGGAAATGGGCCAAACCGTCGACGGTAAACAGAGCGTGGCGAATGTTTTGGTCGAAGCCCAGGATGGAAAATGATCGTGCAGTATACTTGTTCGCTTAGAGCATCCATTTACCATTGCACTAACGGCGGAGTGTTGTTCCAGAAATACTATGAATGACTGCAATGTCGTTGGTTCCTAAGAATGTAGCGTGAAATTAGTATATCGCAGGTTTCATGAAGAGAAAGGCCTTACGCTGCAGCAAACATCGTGGTCAACGAAGTCAATAGGGCCTCATACACAAGAGGGTCCATATTCTGAGTAGTGCAGATATGAATGCTCGGGTTATCGAATGCCGGAAACCGGGGCGAGGGCTAGATTCGTGAGCCGCGTTCCGACGTCTAAGCTTCGAGTGTCAGCCACAGTACTTGTGAGCAGGCAGGCAGCAAATGATAGTCTGGAGAACATTCTTGTTTTTTCCAATGCTGTTGCGTACAATTGAATTTGAAGAAAAGTCAACAGCATCACCGCCGGAAGCAAAAGCTACGATCACGTGTACGTGCTTCACAGACGAGTTTGAAATTCAAATTCCCTCTTTAAAACCTACTTCCTTCCTTGATGTTCCTTCCCACCTCCCTGGCCAGGAAAGACGCCTTTAAATCCTGTATCAAATTGGGCCCCATTGTAACAAGACCTCATTGCCCCAAAACATAAGGCATGACGCTGCAGGATCATGGTTGGGTCTCCGATTTTTCGAGTGACTTCGCAAGCCAGCATCCTTGCAGGATGGCAAGATGGTGAGGGCATACACATCTCATTACACACCACGACTCAAATCTCCTCAAAGAATGATTTTGTCTGTCTTGCCGTGTGTTTTTCAGAAACATGGCAACCACAGGAAAGTTTCTTTTGCCTTCCAAAGCGGCGTGCCGCGTTGCTACTGGAGATGTACGATTGTCAATTGCGTTAAGGACAACAAAATTGCGCATATATGCAGGTCTCATCTTTGCTTCGAGTCAAATATCTCCCAGCGGCGCCTTCTCTCAACGTTTGTATCTCGTGGACAGCCCAACGCCGCTTTGAACAAGACTTGGGTGGAAGCGATGCTGGGCAATTAGGGGAGGTGGAAAGACCTGTAGATGAAGAGCTATCGTCAAAGTGAGTGTAGTGAGTGTACTTTACTTCCTGCTATTGCTTATTGAAGACTGTTAGTGCAGTAGCGTCACATACGGGCGTGCCCGTCAGACGATAGCGTAAGGTGGAAGCATTCCCACCGTCGTTGTCAGCCTTATGAAATCAGTGGTCCCTTCAATGATGGTGAGCTCCGTCAATATGGTTTTCTTAATCGGCAACGTACTGACATATTCACAGGCGGAATGGTCATCGGCCGAAGACTCACAGTGATTAATGAAGAACTATAATGTGCCAGTCCGCAAGCCAATGCGAAGAACATCAGTATTATATGCCGACGTCCTGATATCCAAAGCGATGGTGGATCGAGACAATTCGTCATCATCTCAGAAGTGCTATCGCCGCTGGACTACATCCTCGGTTCCATACTAGGGCCGGAGGAGGTCGCACCACCTGCAACCTTCCTCGAGTTTCACGCTCTTGAATACCAGCGCCTAACTGAGAAGCGAGGTAGCCGCCTACACCCACGTGACGCAGCATCGCGTGCTATACTCAGCCTTAGTATACTATACTTCCTCACAATGTCACTGTCAGCGCTGACAAGGGCTCGAGACACCGACGACAAAATCACCTTCACCTATTATGTACCATTGGCTCAAAACGACTGCATTGTTGTAGTCTTCTCCTTAACTTGCGGAATAGTCACCTCCTACAATCAACCTGCAACAACGGATACGTCTCGCAAGAGTATCTTGGGACTCGAATGGTGTATTGGGTGTGACAGCGAGGATAGGATGAGGATATCTTCCGTCGTTCGTCTCTGGCAAAAGCGAGGGAGTAGAGATTTACGAGGCCCCCTCGCCGTACTTGTCGGTAGCGCCAATTCGGTCGACCGGTACAACTGGAGTAGTTCGTCGTCCGCAGTTGGGAGAAGAGTGTCGATGCCATGGGCGCGAATATATCCGTAGGTCCATATCGGCGTATTGTGGGGATCTCGCACTTACTATAAAATGGTGAAGCAGTGACCAGGACTTGTTCCGAAGTAACACGGCGGATCTGTGCTGGATCAAAGCAAAGTTACGCGTCAGCGATTGCACTGACTCGGCACGTCCGTGCTCGCAGCGTGCCCTTCTTCCCCGACCCTGATCACATCGGTAACCAGGCTGTGCACCGCCCTTGCGTACGTGAGAAAGCGCCAATGTTCGCATTGGCGCACTTGCGCCTTCCATGCCGAAATCGTTTAGCATCATGCTTTAAAAGAGGCTAAGGTTGTGCATCCGCAGTCCGTGCTCTCACTTAGTATGACAGTGCAGTGCAGTAGCGGACTAAGGAAATAAAACCATGATCAAATGTTGTGAGTGAGTTCGTGTTGTGACCGATCATGGCAAGTTAATCCGTCCTTGCTAAAGAACTACTGGCCGTTAGTGCCCAAGTTGAGATCTCTCGACCTAACTCTTAATGCTTAACTCCGCATAATTTTGACGAAGGCTCATTTCGTTGTTGCTCTTACACGTGATCCTGGTCGGGGCCCAGCTAATAGTGAGTCATGTCTGTCAAATTTTAGAGTTTAGAGTTTAGACACCGGCATAGAATGTATAGTCATAGCACCTATGTCTGCTTGTTAGCATACCGCCGCCCGGCGGCACAGACGCGCCATCAGTTAGGCGGGCTTTCATAATACAGGCTGTGCTGATCCTAACGCGGCATTAGGCTTCTTCTCGACCCTGAATCGAATCCTCGTGCTCTCACCGAAGAAGACGTACGTGGCGACGCCTCCATTGGCGCGTTTGTTGCTTTTCCGACGCGTATTTGTTCTTATGTTTTGAAATATTGTAGATGTATAAGTCTTCCGGGCCTCCGAAGTTTTTTTTTGACCAATGACGACTTTTTTTCGCGACGACAGTGAATGCGATCAATGTGGGTAACGAGATCTAGGATCAACCGGTCAGTATTTTGGTGGGTCCCGGAATGCAGGCGTCTGTGTTGGTCGGCAAGGTGCATGCTCAGTATTGTACGCGTTCCACGACTCTCTGACTCGTTCGGACATTACGGTTCTGCTTTCTATCCTGACCTCACGTCTTTGCCTGGCCACATGACCGCTCCATTCTTTGGAATGCTGTATTTTCCTCGTGTTCTCTCACAACGCTGATCATATTCTTATAGCATACCTCCCTCGGCTTTCTCAAAAAATAGTCGCCAATGCTCGACCTCCAAAAAGTTTTCTCCTCCGCAGTCGTCGTCGACAGCTGTTCCTCAACATGAGGCTTTACTGGTCGTCAGAAGGGCACGAGATGAATCAGGATTGCAGGTATAAATTCACCCAACTCACCTTTCCGGCATCCTTCTAACAATGAATAAGATAGGACCTTGTGCTAACTGCAGAAAAAAGCAACTTCAATGCCAATGTTATCCCTCTGGACATCCAAACGTCCGTCTCAACAAGTCCTGCCGCAATGAGGCTACAGCCCCTGTATCTCCTTCAAAACGCTGGCGTCTTTCACCAAGAATTCTCAAGTTCAAATAATATCGGCGGCATGGGAAATCCTTCTTCCGGTAGGATCTCCTTCTCCGTATTTGCAACCCATCGATATATGATGGACCCGACAGAAATATCCTCACAGTTTCAAGCGAGTTGTTGGCGATGGTCTGTGCTTTGCTTTGATTCACCCATTCTCAATCATCGGTCCATGGTTTCCTCTGCACGGACCCAGATAATAGTACATACTCCACGGTCCCAGGTCATTTCTCGGATGTATATAACCTCAGGGTGTTGTCGGACTGCTGGCGCGAATAGGTCAAAGACGTTTTCGACTTTGGCTGAAAACCGACAGCCTGTTTGAATGCGCGATTAGCAGAGATCGATTTCCCTCCAAGAGTTATGCATGCGAGGATCGTGGTTGAGAGGGTCGTCGTGACCTGGGACCTTGGTGCATGGACGGGCCGAAGGATGACGTCACGGGCATTTGTTTTTATTACGCCATCAGTAATACTACACAGCATTCTGTTCTCCCTCTACTACTACTACACTACCAGTGTAATTCGTTCCCGATCCCTATTCATGTCAATTACACCTAAGGATAGTGATGAAGAGACTTTTGATTATTACCGAAGACCAAAGGTGTCATCTTTGCCCCCGAAGGACTCAAACATTGGATGCAGGGAGCGACGGGCGAAATATCGCAAAGGGCAAGGAATTGGTAGAAATATGAATCTGTGTTGAGGCTAACGCTTTGGAAGAGATGGTACAGGGCTTGACAATGGAAGGCTCGGGAGACGGATAGCACTGCGATAAGGATTTTTCGGTGGGCTCGTCGAGGATGTGCTCGATGAGTTCAAGGGGACGTCAGCCATAGTTGCCTGGTCTTTTCATTGAGAAAATGATAGAAATAACGGCCAGAAATACACTGTATTGTTCAAATGGGCTGGATTTGTGACGAAAACAAAGAATTAAAAGGCATCGTGGCGGTCGTTCGGAAGTGCGAAGAGCGGCGGGCGGCAATCACGTTCTTTTTCATTTACCGCTATGATCCTCCTTGCTCACCACATCTTCCAGCATTGTCAACCCTTTTCTCTGTGCCTTGTACTCGAACAGGACGTCATGGGTGAACGGCGCGGAGGCCACTGTATCTAATATAGCCCTGGTACGCGTCTAGTTTTGTCTCTCCAACGGGGATTATTTAACGTCGAGTCCTGCCAGACATGCTCACGTTCTCGAGGGCGACGAGGTCTGTCCCGGATCAATAGAAATCAACAAATTACTTTGCTACTCGGACGATGGTCAGCACATATGGGACCTGCGACGCTGTAGTTGGCACTTGTTGGACGATGTCATGAACTGGCAGCACAGAGTTGGGATCTCTAATCTCAGGGACGTTACCTCCTGACGTACGGAATCAGGCCGCTGCGTATGTACGGAACCTGGGTGCCACTAAGCGTTCATTCTTACATCGCTCTTTGATGGGCGAATACGCTATCCTGGTTTTCCGAGCAGTCCCTTTATGTGTGTAGCTTTTGTTCTGGTCGTCGTCGAGGCATTGAATCTCTATTCCAGAACCTTCTGGATGTATCGAATCCTCTCTACAGGACTCAAGACGGCGGCGACTTCTGTCCTGGACAATAAGTCATGTCCTAACTCATCTATATGCTAGGGAATAGGCCTGTGACACGACCGAATGCGTGAAGAAGTCATCGCTTGGATATCGTGGAGAGTTAGCAGGTCTCTGTGGATATTACTGAAGATACCGCATATACGGAGCCACTGCAACCTGAGAACCCAGTGGATTCAAAGTGCTTGTACGTTTGTTTATTTCGCTTTTTTGCTATATGCACAAACCTCATAACTCTGCTAGGTCTTACTTCGGAAGGGTGGCCAAGTTTCAGTGCGCGCCGTCGAGCCATTGAGTGTATCGGGCCTGTCGGATAGCTCTGGGATGACCTTTATGCTCAATATTCCGGCCTTATTTTTGGCGCGACCGTATATGCGTGGCGGAAGGCTCTGACCCACGGCGTTCTACCTCTGGATCGTGCGTACAATGGAAAAGACACCTAGCTTTTGTTCATGTCACCATCGGGGGGGCTGAGCGTTACCTGACATCGGATGGCCGTGAGATCCACTCCGCCACGACATTTACCTTAGTAAAGCGGGTCTTTTTTCAACTATATACATGACCGAGCGCGGAATACATCGTGGACAAATGTGACATCACTTGGCCAGAACTCGGCGAAGAAGCATGGTGTTGGTGTTTCTGCGGTTAATACCAACCTGCGAGGATTGCAGTTCAAGATCATGAGTGCCTTTCCTTCGTCGGACGGCATCCCAGTAAGTAATCAGAATTTGACATAAATCGCGCAGATTTGATTTACCGCTCACGACAGGATAGGTGTGGAACTCGGACCTATCCCTTTGAGAGTTCAATCCTATTTCCAGGAAAGAAATGTCTAACGCCGAGATCATACGATGTACGCGGGTGCAGATCTTCAAACTCCAATGGCAAAAACCACTCTTTAATGAAGCAGGCGCAATTGATGAACGTCATCAAAATAACGACGTTTTCGAATTCGCGCCAAAATATGATAGGCCAAGGGGAGGATGTGGGTAGTCTTGTTCCTTTTCGGCTCCAGGTGCCCACTGCCTGGCTTTCTTTCTTCCCTTCCTTACCGGAATATTCTGGGCACGCGCCGTATTCTTTGTTCTAGCTGCGCATCTTGACTTCCATCAACCTGCCACGTACTTCTGGCCATGCGTACTTTCCTGATACAGTTCGCTCAAGCGCAGCCAATCGGACTGAAGACTCATCCCTATCCTTCCCATATCTGTCTCGTTAACTATACATGATCAAATGCCGCCTTTACAGAATATCAAGGACCGCCATCGGACCAGACGAAGCTCCATCGGTTGGGAAAAGCCTCCTTTCCAATAATGCAACACTTGTTGCGTCCAGTGAAATGAGAGCGGCCCTTGAAGCAGCACCACATCAATCCCCGAATTGTAGAAGCGGCGACTGGTGATAGTCCTGTCGAGCTGCCTAGATCATCCCCGAGGTTCGTCTCACTTCGAGGCAACGCCTGGCGGAAATGAACTCTCCATTTCTGTTGCGCCACTATCCCATTTCGAAAGATCGGGCGGGGTCAAGTCGCACGCAATCCAAAGATGGACAAAGGATTCGTTTCCAAGTTCTTCCGTATCAGCTGGTATCCCTAACGACTTCTGGCCTCGAAGTTTCCAATTTAAAGGCATTTGTTTGGACCACTACAGGACTGTTCGCAGGGACGAGGTTGACTCCATCTGAGAATTGGGACGCCGTAGAACCGTCTTTCCTACGCTTACTGGTTGTCCAATGGCGGTTCTCCTTTTGCTTTCCCATCTCTGATCATCAGATTAACTTTCAACGTTGGCGTCTTCGGAGTCACGTAATCGATCAAACGTTCGCGGTCGCCTGAGCGACTGGCCCTACCAAAACTATTCCCGGAAGGCGCAGGCTTTCACCGTGACCTACGTCCCCGAGCCATTAGACGATACTCGGTTAAAGGCTCATTCGCTCCCCGTGGGAGAAAAAAGCCTCGCGGTAGTGGGACTCGGGTAATAATCTCACTCGTTCTTCACACGTTCCTGGCTAACGCATTGTTTAGATCATAGAGACAAACCAGTCGACCGACGACGCCCCCACTCTCATTTAGCACCTCTATCTTTGCACGGAAGAGCTGAACCATCTATCATCCTGAGTATTGGATGGGGGAATCCATTTTGGGGAACCCGGAAGTCGTGACTAGACCTTCAACCTTTCGCGTCCAAACTTTGTTAGGTATCATCGGACACCCGACCCTACCCCGCGTTGGTCTGTCTGTGGGCCATGTATGCTGTAAGAAAGATATAAAGAATCTGAAATCTGATCTCAGTCGCGTCATCATCTTATCTGTTCTAGCGAGTGCCCAGTGAGTTGTTTTCAACTCCGCAAAATGTGGCCGCCCATAGGTAATTTGAGGTACCCGATCATGCAATGATGCTGATCACCGCACCCGCGAACCAAATTGCCAGGGATTACCTATTCGCTTCTCCTTGCGCCTAACTAGGATGTGGGTACGACAAGTCCACTTCTGAACGACTCAGCTCCTTGGAGATGGCGACAAAGCGTTATGATACCTCCGGCCATTTCCAGTTTGCTCTGAAGCACAAGGCATATATCCATGTACCCTATTTTTGGTTGTGATCTGTGGTGCAATAATGTCAATTCCATCATCCACTCTGGAGCGCAGTTTGTCGGGACTCATGAGGCCTTTCTAAGTTCTGGGTGAACAGTTCGGTTTATATTTCATCCTTTATCAGGTGCAGGCAAGCCCCACTGAATGATGTATTGAGAAGTCGTCGTAATTCATTGGAAGGAAGGAAGTAGACGTCGATGCTCCTTTGAAAATTTCTCTCGTGTACGCATATCCACCTACGGTAATACAACAAACAAGCGGTGATAGAATTGATGATGCAAAGGTGCCCATGATGCCGTGAGTAAATCAGCATTGTTAATCTGTGTGTGTTGATTTCAGTTACATAAGTTCGGTCTTGAAGGAAGGAAACTACTTTGACGCTTATTTTATTTTCCTAGACATTTCGGAATCAAATTTTGACGCTCTGGTCCTCGTAAGACTAGAAGAATTACCTACGGGTCTAGTGCCAGACGGCCTGGCCGTGACGACAAATGCCTCTATCAAGTAGCAAGCCTTCATCGATGCCTGCGAGTTGGGCGCGCCACCCGGCGGGCAGCTCTTACAGTACCCCTCGTTGAGCACCATACTACAATCACAAGCTGGAGAATAAAGCTGGGCCTTGCACCAGCAGCAGCGGAACGTAATACACATGACAGGGTGTTGAGCAAAGGATGGAGAAGCAGTTGCTGAAAACGAGTTGAGTGTCTGAGGAGGTTGAGTGCCTCCTAGGGCCAGGTTTCTGCGGCTTTATAGGCTGGGTGGGCCTCCCGAAACGGAATACGAGGGATATTCCTCTTTGATACCAAATAACCACCATATGGACATACCAGTCCATCGCTATTGCTATTGCCACTTGCAACCACTCGGGTGTACGGGTAATTCTTGGCATATCCCGCGGAATTACGCATTCCATGTGCTCCACCCCCCTTCGTAAGTCTGAGGACAAGACCAATGTGCCGGAGAGGCCAACTAAAATCAGGGGCATCTTTCGTGAATACAACGAGAAAAAGAGAAAAACCGCCAATGTTAAGAAACACCATGAGTATTTCTTGATCCTATTCACTATTCGAAGTCAGAGCCTCTCGCTGGTTGGGCCGCCGAGGCTCAGGGTTGGGCGCTGATGGTCTAAGGAGCGTTCTTGTTCCTCATGATGTCGATTCCTCTTTCCATGGGAAATCAGATTCGAACTTCAATCTCAGTAACGTAAGATGCACATCATATCGGGCTAAATACCTATAACGGGCAGCGCTTTATTGAGACATCAAAAACGGCCAACTGAAGAACAGTGATGAAAAAGGTTGCTTCAGCCTTCGAGGCGTTCGACCGTGGGGACAGTTCATCCGTGGCCGCTTGCAAAGATCGGTATCGTATCTAGCCGGTGACAAGAGGTAGGATGACTGAAGCATGTCGCCAAACTTTTCTCCGAGTCATCGGCTTCGGTCAATGTCAATGTTGAGTCCACTAGGAGTTGAAAGTTGGGCGGGTAACCCCAATCATCAGCATCAGTCTTGGTTCGAGAACGGAGAGGCCCAAGCAAAGCCGGGATCTACCGCGGGCGATATCCTTCGAATCTACGAAAATTCAGATACGCAGGCCCATTGATTCAGAGACCACTAGGCGAGTGGGATTTACATCAGAGGCCCAGGCTGTGGAGCTGGTATGAGAAGTCTACATCAATACGCGTTATGAATAATGATCGGGTGATGCTGAAACTGATTGATATTCATTGACTCGAACCATCAGTCAAGCACTACGGCTTATCCTTATTCTCCAACAGTCCAGTTGCGTAATTCCAGAACAGGTTCGGCCAGTAGTAGGCCATTTTGTATAGGATGTGCTGCGCTTTTAGCCGCGTTCATCGGAAAGAAATTGTCCAGATCAGACAATAACATAGCGAACATAGATGTCAGGCGGATTTTGAATGTCGAATCCTCGGACTCAAGCTGAAAGCGCGGTCTTTCGGGCTGAATCTGGGATTGTTTCATGAGACCAGTGATGATAGATATGTCCAAAAAAGATGGTCTGACCACTTCCCACCTAAGTATGGACTGTAATTGATTCTCCTTATCGGAAACGCGAACCCGACGATACTCTTTCAGCCATCAAAATGCCGAATCCGCCTTCTAACACTCTTCGAGGGAGTGAGCGCTAGGGAGAGTTCTAAACGGAGAACAATTGAAGGGAAGAGTCATACAATTAATGAAGCCGACTCAACGAGCTACGACCTTCTCGAATTGCGAGTTCGGCTCGGGATCACATAGCCAATAGACAGGGAAGGTTTGTTCTGAAATAAGAATGGTTCATATTGAGTCTTGGAAACGATCATTTTCTCTACGTGATGGTAAGATAGTCAAATGAAAGGAGAGTAGTGAACGGACCAGAACTCTTCAGCCCTGACATCCAGGGTCGGCACATCGTCTACGAGATCCATGACCCACCATCCCAGGAACGTAGCACTGCGGCCATTTCGACTCCTTTAGGCTTAAGCATGTCTTTGCAATGCCAAATAGCCTAGCCTCAACAGGGCCAATTTTCCCCGCCATGCCCGCTGGTAGGGCCAAATCCTTCCTCCGATCAATCAAATTGCCCTTAGTCCTGCAAATCGCGATCACCGAAAGCATGTAATCACTCCGAAAGGGGGATTTCCCTATATTTCCGAAGGTGTTTTGATGGCCGAGAAAATGGCGGGACTAGGCGCACAGGTACATGTACGCCACTGGTTTCAGAATTAGTTTCTACGAATCAGAAATATTCCAAAAGATTTACTTTTTTCGGAGTGATGATGAGCATTAAGTATCACCGCGATCTAGACGGGGGCTTCTCGATGTTGGCCATGTTCATCATCATGACGTTCGTGATCACTTACAAGGAAAAAGAATTCCAGACACCTCGGCGAGCTAGACGCTATCCCTTCGGACATGTTCTGACAGGCACGGCCACGCCCGGGGGGTTGTAGGATATCGAATTAGCAAGCTATGGCTTTTGACCTATAGCTATTCTAAACGAGAACTCAATACCAAAGAGCAAGAAAGCACTCACCACCTTCCGAATTCCTCCTAGTTAGAAGGGACCATTCAAGAGGACATCTGCCAATAGATTCGTCGCTAGTGGCGAGGTTGTAACTCCGATGGTTGGACCACCACATCGCTCCTCTGTTTGTTCCTTCCCGTTTTTAAACGCACATACTCGTCTGGCCTTTTGACAGCCCGTCCATAATGAGCACCAACTCCATCCATCTTGCTTGTGGTGGCGCCACTGTTTTTCCAAGGAAAATCTCCGCGCACACATCATTAATGATAAACGAACGTTTGAACGCGTAAATTTCTGGGTAATTTGGCACATGTGAAGGGTGCAACCGAGTAGCTACCGAACACTGTAAGGTGGTGCACAGTGACCGCAATCAAAGACAAGGACTTGAGGTACGGATACGTGCATGACCACTGGCGAAAACTCGATATCCTCCAGCGGAAGAGAAATAATGGCCAGAAAGTCGATCTTCATCATGTAGCTATAGCCGTCTGGTCTGTTCATGGAAATAACAGCCAGGAATGAACCCTACTGTTCAAAATCAGTCGTGTTTGCCACCAAGGAATCAGAAGGGGCGTACGGAACTGCAGTGGGTCCCAAGTCGTGATGGTCGCCCAGTTGGAAGAGTGACGGCGGCAATCATGTTACCCTTTTTCATTTAAGGTGGTAGTGTAGGGCTCAGGTGGGAACGGCCAAAACAGGACGAGGACGTGAAGCGCATACATTTCTATGCGGACAACACATCCGCCATAGAGGCAATCTTCGACCCACTACCCAAAACAGGCCAAGCCTTCTCCATTGTATTCCATCGACGCATCCGGGAGTTCCTAGACAGGGACCCGACTCACACGGTCGAAATAGCATAGTGTCCAGGACACAAGGATGTTATGGGAAACGAGCGAGCAGACTCTCTGGCCAAGAGAGGCGCTGAGAAATTAGCGGAGAACACAGGAAGGACAAGGGCAAACGCAAGGAGGGAGGTGAAAGCGAAGACAGTAGAACAGTGGAAAAAAACAGTGGGAAGGGAGCCCGAAATATAGACGCTTCGCAACGGCAAACAGGATCCCACCATCATTGAAACCCACACGCCACCTCTGTGACTTGGCAGGCAAGCGCGAGATATTCGGCCGAGTCCTACCGTGCCGCACAGGGCACGGGTATATAGGCGAGTACTACTCCCAATTCGTACCATCCGAGAACGTTGACTGTCCATGCGGTGAAGCAGACCAGACGCGCGAACATATAATACGCGAATGTCCATTATACGAGGACCAGTCCGACCAACGGGAGGAGCTCCGAAAAGCCTCAAGGTCACTATACCTGCCGGACATACTCGGCACGAGGGAGGGAATCAAAGCACTAAGCCAGTTTATTGAGGACTCAGGGGCGTTCACAAGGTCAGGGGAGCCACGGGTCCCAAGAGTAGCGCCAGAATTCGAAGAGGACGGGAGAGAATGGTGGGAGGATGAAGAAGGGGAGTCGGAGGATGAGCACGGATAACCCGCAGGAGGAAACATCCTCTCAGAGAGCAAACCACCACACCAAAACACGATGACGCGCGCTAAAACCACGGCCACGGCCACCCGCAGATCTAAAAGCACCCGCCCGAGTCAGGGCAAATAAACACTTCGCAAGTCTGTTGCTATACTCCACACACAACGCTACCAACCCCGAGTTTGAAAAGTAGTGTATTGAACGGAGGGACCAGGTACAAGAGGGAGGAGGAAGCCTGGGCACCGGCCCCGCCACCGTGTCTTAGTAGATAGTTTACTTGTTGCGGTTAATCAAATGCAGAGTCCAAGAAGAAAAGGTGGGAACGACCACATCACATGAGATTCACGTGATATATCCTACCTTACTACCACCATCATTACCACGTCCTCCAACATTGTCAACTCTTTTCTCAGCGCTTGGTCGAATAAGATATCCTATGCAAAAGGTGTCGAGGACGCCGTATCGTGGTACTCGTGGTACGCGTCTCTTTTTCTCTCTTCGGCGGGGTTGACGTCGAGCACGAGTAGATCTGGACTTAGGTTCTCGACGACGACGACGACTGTCCAAGATCCACGAATTCCTTTCCAACTCGCCGATATGCATGCTTAGACATTGATGACATGATAAAATCTGTGAAGGTGCCGTCCTTACTCAGACGACGTTGAGCTTGGTCCCTCCGACGTTGGAATTGACAGTTATTTAATACCGCAGTGAAGAGCGGTATGACTGGAGGAGCCCTGCTTGGGTAGCATAGCACCTGGACCTTCGATTTAGGGATATCATCCTCATATATGCGGAGCCACGGGCCATGAAATATCCATCCTTGCCCCGCTCTTGATGGAAGAATACACAGCAGCCGGTTTTTCTGAACAGTCTCCATGTGTGTACCTTTTGTTTGGGTCGATATCGAGGTGTTGAACGTTGTCTAGACTCTGGAGCCTTCTGGCGTAGTCCTTTCCAGAGTGCTCGAGACGGTGACGATGTCTACCCAGGACAATAAACCACGTTCTAACTCCTCTATATGCTTGAACATGGACCTGTGACGCGACGAAATGCGTGAAGATGCTATCGTTGGATATCGTGGAGAGCTTGCAAGTCGGTGGTGGCATCTTGGGCGATACAAAATCTGGATCGTTAGCTGAAGGGAAAAGAATCCTCCCAATGGCTTTGTGCGGAGATACCGCACATATGGAGCCACAGCAACCTGAGAACTTATGGATTCAAATTACTTGTACGTTTTTTCGACTCGCTTCCCTGTTTTGTTTTCAAACTTTGTACGTTGTTAGATCTTACTTCGGAACGGGTGTCTGCTTTGACACGTCCCGTTCGTGCCAGAGAACCCTATAGAGCGTGCGTGTAATGACAAGCGCACTTAGCTTTTGTTCATGTCGCTATCGAGGTATTGGACTATCACCTGGAATATCAGCCATTTCGGAACGCTGTGAGAACCACTCCGGAACATTATTTTAGTTCGTAAAGTGGTTCTTCCTTTTTGCAACCATACGTGCGTCGAGCGCGGGACGCATTGTGGGAAAAAATGACAATCCTTGGATCAACTCGCGGAAGAAGCGTAGTGCCATAATGCCAACCTGACTGAGCAAGGATTGCCGGTTCACCAGTTCAAGGCCATGAACGTGTTTTCTTCGTCGGACGGGAGTTCAGTAAGTAATCAGAATCTGATGAATTTTCGCACATCTGATTTATCACTCATCGGGACAGACGTAGAACTCGGCACCTGAGGGCTGGATCCTGTTCCAACAGAAATGAACATTGGAGCACCGATATCACACGATGTATATCAATGGCTACGCGAGTAAATATCCTGATACTCCGAAAGGTCCCTGTTTCTAATAACGTTAATGCAGATACCATATATCGCTAGTTCAACCCCATTAAAGCCACGCTTGCCAACACTTAACAGCAGAACGGCGACCTATGGACGACTCCTTCCTGCGTTCTCTCCTTCCTTGCCGGAATCTTGTGAGGACACTGCCCTTTTCTAGCATCGTATTCATGCCTAGTCAAATGAAAGCACTCATGAAGCAGCACCACCTCACGTTCCGAATCCCACCTGAGTAATGAATGGTGATGGTCCCGTCGACCTGCCTAGATCATTCCCAGGCTTGTCTCCCTTCGATGCAATGGGCGGAAATGAACTCTCCATTCTTCTTGTTATACAAAAGTATCTTGCGTCCAGTCTACGTAATTGTGACGTTTTCCACGCGTCTCCTGTTGCGCCACTATCCCATATCAAAGGACCGGACAGGACAAAGTTGCATCTAATACGAGGAATCATTTCCAAACGCCTTCCGCATCGATATACCCCTGATTTCTGGTCGCTTTTCACGACGCTAGTTCCCGATCTGGAGACATTTGTCTCGGTCGCCACGAGAGTTCGCGCGACGAGTTTAACTCTGTCTGAAAGTAGGGGATCGTGGAATCGTCGTCTTTCTTTTTCGCACTTACTGGTCGTCTAACGGGCGGTTTTCCGCTTTCTTCCCCAAATCTCTGATTATCAGATTGACATTTAGCATTGGAATTTTCGAAGCCACTTAATCGATCAAGCATAAGTGCGAAGTTATGGTAGCCTGATCCACCGACCTCATCAAACTCATCCCCGGAAGGTATCTGCAGATCTTTACTGCGCCATATGTCCTCAAACCCTAAGATCATAGATCATAGACCCTTCGCAACCATGGTGTCGTCCTCGCTCTTCATCCGCGTAATTGGCGGGCATTTTGACTAAATTTACCCATCTTTCTTTTTCCCACTTCTTTCCTGTCATTCTTTTCCGTTTCATCCGTCCTCGTTTTTATTTCAATGAATGGGAGGTGCTGTACCTATTGTATTCCATCACAGGTGCTGCTTATCGCATATGATCTACCAATCACAGCCTGACTTTTTGCAGGATCGGAAGGTCCATCCTCTCGTCGCCGGTTTCTCCTTTAGGGTACTCAAAGGCCACCGAATATCGAACAACATGCACCTTGTGCTTGGAAACGGCAATTTGAGTCTGATACCCCCTTTCGTATCTGACCTGACTAACAAGGTTCGACGGTTGGAGTGCTTTCCTCGTCTAGGACCATACCGACCGTCATGTAACAAGGCACGCTAACTACGTACGACCCTTCCGTTGGGAGGTCTTGCAAATCTGTTCAATGATGACGACATACCCGAAGGACAGGGACGTCAGGACCAAACGGAATGCCCGACGGAACGTGGGACCCATGTGGATCTACCATCTACAAACTGAGGTGTGTATCACTCAAGGGCTCGGAGAAGTCACGACTGTTTTCATCTTCAACCCTTGGGCTAATCCATATTCATAGTATACGAGGATAAATTATGTCGACACGAGATTTGTCTACTCTGGGTATAGTCTGGTGATGCAGCATACGGTTTGGTACAACGTGGCTAGCTACCGTAAGTGTAACCATCATTATGGAGAATTCATAGAACGCAACTCTGAAACCTTCAAAGATCATATATTAAACTTTGAATTACGGGACAGACACCTACGATGAATATCAGAACTCTAATTCCTCGAGCCAGCTGGATTCAGGAATATTTTCGCCGTCACAAAATGGGGAGGGGCCTGAACGATTAGAATAGGATATTCGATGACGCCGGAATGTGCTGCCACGGCGTGTCATAAGAGAAGAAGCATCATGAGGTGTACTGGGAACCGGGTATAGAGATCTAGAGGAGGAACTAGCAGAGGGTAGGCCTAAAGAAGAATGAGATGTTTCCGAATCGGTCATATGAGGACCAGGGTGCTTGACAAAATGTTTGCGCTGGGTCAGCGCAATCCTAAAGCGTCCTGTCAAGATATCCCCGTCCCGTCCAAGTGGATATTCTCCGTCGCAAGCTGCATCCGGTGCTATTTGCGGTTTACTGGACCTTTTCCTGCGTCTTTTCCGCCCTTTGGATACAACTGGAGGACGTGCTGAGAACGCTACCAAGGGTATTTCTGGTGAAAAAATGACGTTAATAAGGTGGTATACGCATGCTTGGTATCGGCTGCTAGTGCCCGCCGGTCCTGTATTGATGCGCTCAAAAAGCAGGTCGGCCTGCCTCCAGTGCGACTGTTGCGCTTGTTTCAGCTGTTGTTTAGCATGTACGGTCCGGTCATAAATGAAAATGTTCGGGCTGAACCATCTTTTGAGAGCCATGTCGACAAACCTGACCTTATCGTCGACTATTAAGACAGCAGACGGATCTATGTCGTGTCCGTCAAGAAGGTAGATGTGATTTTGCTGCATTTTTTGGAAGGCGTTGTAAACCTATGCGGGATCAGAGAAGCGAAGCGTCCTCAAAGTAACACATACCAAGGTACGATCCTTATATGACACCATTCGCGTTCCTTCTTCTACGCATTTGACTACTCCAATCATACGGCCATCACGAGCTAGACAGGCCAAAATAGGAGTAGTCAAATCCAGTGGTTCCAATTTTTGGCATCCGTCCATCATGCACTGCAAGGCCAACGACGAAGTATGATTGTAAGCGTATTCGACTTCTGTGAAGTATATGATCAGTACAAAGCGGGCGCATAAGCGTCTACCATGGAAGTTGGACTACCTACCGACTGGCCTGATCCCATCCAACAACGCACGTTTCCAGCCCGCCTGCAGCCATTCAGTGACTTGAAGCTGGCTTTCATCGACACAGCGATATCCGGCCAAGTAAGGGATTCGGAGGTGTTTTTCCTCCTGTGGGATAAGGCGAGCGTGGCCGTCCGATGCGATATACAACATTGCTTGGCGGATATCGTCGAAATCAATAGAATTAAGAAGTGTTTCCTACCAACATTAATATAGTGAGCTCAAGCTATGGACATCTAGGAAATGTCTCGGTCACATACTATCAATTCGAGCTGCACCATAAGATTAGTGAGCACGACGACAGGTGGTCCCCAGACAATAACTTCGTGGTTGTTTTTGATGAATTGAAACATAGCTTTTCCACTTCCAGGCGCTTCGTAGACGTCTCGATAGAAGCCTACCTGGTCTACGGCGAGGATTAAATACTAGGATAAGCTTCACTGAGCAACCAGACTAACCGCGAACTACAATTGCATTTGAAGGGATCGAACGAAGAGTTTTCCTTGGTTCAAGGCCGACGTCATGGCCGACAGTGTCATAGAGATATTTCTGAGGATGGGGTTCACCAGCCATGCCGTCGTCTGTGAGAAAGGGGAGAGGATACAACAAACGCTCAACCAGAAGCTGCCGAAGATATAGTAGACGTCCGAAACAGACACATCAAGTGCATTCAATGGGTGTGTGCCTATCCTTTTTAGTCGGGCGCTTAGCATAAAATAAGACAATGGTCTAGTGGAAGCGGCGGCTAACTGCAACATGAAGGGGCGATTCCAAGCCGTCCAAGACTTCCTCACAGTTTGGAGCTGGTGCACGACACAACATTAGAGAGACACGAATGTATCCCATGAGGAGGGACGGCACTCCGGAACGCACATTGCGCCTTGTTCGAACTGGTGTTCGAAGAATTCCAGAAGAACAGGAAAAGAATACAATGCCATCTTTAGAAGAAGCTGTGTCCCAGGTAACGGTGTAGTGCCGGTGTTTGTCAGCTCTGATTGGGTGACAGGATGAGGTCCTGATATGAACCGATCCTGTGAAGCTGTCCGGATGCGCCCTTGGGACGATCATAATAGCAGAGTGCGCGTAGAAGAATCTGAAGGGCATATATAGCCCACGAGATGATGTCCCTCCGATAAGAATACATGCGCTGAAGAAGTTATAAGAGAGCGCGCGCCAAACAAAGTGATCCTAGTACCACTGTTGACTAGGCAACTACAATCCAAAATAAAATGATGAGTGTTGATAAGAACCGGGAACAATGTAAATGGGCCTGACGCTCTGTAGAAGACTTGGCTTTCGGGTGCGTGCGATTGAACACAATGCTAAACTGGGCAAAGAATGGGTGGACATCTTGAGGTAGTAGATGTCAAACGACGTAACAAGGTAGTGCATGTTAAATACGTCCAATCATTACGCGTACGATCGGCGGGTGATTGCGATATTCTAAGTACTTCTTCATGATAGGAAGTCAAAACGCTGTTATTTTAGAAATGACCCAACGATAGAACGGAATTGACGAACCTTGATTGAGCACAGTTTCCACAAATTCTACTTCAAGCTTTCCCTTGACAAGGGGCTACCAGGCTTTATGAATAGTGGGATGAGCTTACGTTTTGATTGACTTACCATCTTTAAAACCTTTTGCCGTAATGATTTTTGGGCTTGATCAATGATATTTGAGGTATTTATCTGTGAAATAGTGGTTAACAACTGAAAGATCCTGATGAAATGCAAGAAAACAAATACTTATGAAGCCATCGTCATGCGTGGAAGTGTCTTTGCAGCAAATGAGGTTTCCCAACCCACAGTCAACCTCGGAGCTGAAGAGGTATGCGCAAGGCGAGTGTATATTTTTTATCTACCTGAATGTGTCAGTCGACAACCATCGACGATGTAAATAAAACGAGAAAGAAGTACGTGGGCCAAGTTCGGAGTATTCGTAAGTCGCCGGTCTCAGCGCTTGAATTGGCATTTTGTAACAAGGGTCCGCCGCGGTGCCGGCGCACGGGACCTTGCTGGCTGAATATTTGCCCGATCTCACGCTACTTGGATCTACTTGGATAAGTGTCGATTAATAGTCAGCGCAAACAATCTTTCCTTGAAATATTAGGGGTGTTCGTGCAGTTGCTCAATGTGTTTTGTAAAATAGAAGAATGTTGATGTCGATTTTTGATAGACTGAAGTAAGCGGCATGCACGCATTTAACAACAGTCTGACTAAGTTCTCTGTGCAATGCTCTTAGTGACTCACAAGGCCCGGCCCAGCTCGGCTTAGCTCGGAAGGGCTCCGGCTCTCCAAATCGCAAGCTCGGGCCTTGAGCCCAAGCCCATTGAGGCTCAGGCTCAGCTTGGGTTCAGGCCCGGGCTTGTATACAAGAAAATATTTTCAGCTTGAACGACCTCTAGGAAGGCAAGAGAATGAGAAACGAAGTTGCTATTCACTTCACAGGGTATTCTATTAGTAAGAGAGTAAGTTTATACTATAAAGACCACGCATGAAAACATGAGAAATAGACACAGCCAAGGAAAACCATGGTATACCAAGTTTTGGTTTTGTCAGCCCAACACAAAGTCTGTATCTTCCTCAATTCTCCCCTTCCTCCAAATAATCTTCTGCTGTACTGGCCGGAGTATCGGCGATGGTTGTGATGAGTGCGTTGATGAATTGCGATGATAGCAAGCAGAAAAGCGATCTCGGCAACTTCCATAGTCCGATCGGACTTCCAAAATTAATCCCAAATGATAGAAAATGACATGCTCTCCTCGCCTGAATGCCTGTGGTTGTAGGGTATTTAGAGCCTGGGCTTGAGCCTGAGACTTGAGCTTGAGCTTTCAAAAAATGAAGCCTGAACCTGAGCCTTTTCAACGTTCAACAAGCCTACCCATAGGGCCCGGCTCAGCTTGGGGCTTGAGCTTGCTGCTTCAGGCCGGGCTTTGTAAACACTCTGCGGCTCATCGGCGCCACCGGTTATTTGGCTATATTTACATTTGGAGTAAATTGCATAAGGAAAAAGTCGTAGTGGGTAGACCTAGCTTTCCAGCAAGGTAACTCCGCTCATGTGGCGTGGTCCGATCTCTCTGAGCATGTCACAGTGGGTACATGGCACATGCTCGTCTTTTCCTCTTCTGCTTACCTGCCTCCCACCTTCAAATTCTCATTGAATACAGCTTCTGCCATTCCAAGACTGTATGCGCATATGCTGTACATCCAGGTATATGGAACAGCACAGCTGGCATTTGATGTGACAAGCTATTCACAATCTCTTGTTTGGAACATTGATTAATACTCATTGTCAGGCTACTTCTGAACCCCCTCCATGAGCACCGTGATGCATTGATGAGTCAATGGATGGCAGTGCTGACATCGACCTTTATCGATTGCCAGTGATGCAGCGACAGGAGTTGATAAGGCAGGAAAAGTTCCTGTCTGATACCGTCATACCTGAAGAGTAAGTCTGTATCGCCATTAGTCTACAAGAGATTATGCCACGCTTTATCGATAGAATCTCCAAATGCCCACTAGATCACTCCACTAGTGTGATATCCATCAGCAATCTCATAAGAGTGATAGAGCCCCAGATCATCCAGATGTAACATATAGAGCAAATTTAGGACTGATGGAGAAGTATCGAATGATGTTGCCTTCATTCCCATGAACAAAAGTACTATAGGTATTACCATCACTGTATTAGGAACCAACGCCTCAACTAAGCTTTGGAGAAACTAGTTGTTACAGCTAGACAAACCTGCAGCCATTCCCGAACAGTAATTGAATGGGAGGGAATGACATGATGAGAGTTGAGTCGGCCCCTGTTACGGTTTATTCATTTTTCTTCCTTTTTCTTTGTTTTACTCAGCCTGATTACTCGTATGCGATCATCACGGATGATTTCTCACAGTACTATTATTAGCGTACTCAAGTGTATTTAAGTAGAGCCTCAGCTGGTCTAAACCCCAGCTTCGGCTAAGGTTTAATCTACCTAACATCGAACTCCGTTCTTCGTGACTATCTGTCCCATCGACTTTCGTTGCCTTTGACTTGCTAGAGTATCTACCACCGAAGTGCGAGTGGGGATCCTAGTACAATCTAAGTCGATTCAAGTTAGTGGCTAACATTTAGCCGAAGCTCGCCTATCGTTGCCCAGTGCCATGTCACAGGACAGGCATTACCCAACATACTACCCTTCATTATCCTTGCCGCCGTAGCACTCCATGTGCTACCCTTCCTTTTCAATGACCTGTTAGGCCTGGTTCTAGTAACCATCCTTTGAGTCTTCCTATTCTGCGTATACGTCCCAGCCCCGCTCTTTGCAGGAATACTCCTGCTCTTCTGGGTTGGACCTTTACGACAGTGAACACCTTCACCCTCCTTTTCCGTCTCGTTTCATTGTTGGCAATCACATTGCTGGCATTGACGAGCACCTCCGGAGAAAGCGAACTCCCATTAATGACCGGCTCCGACTACGAAACCGACATTAGCCTGATTATCGCCATTCTCATTGTACTCACCATCCTCACCATTCAACTACTCGCCCGCCACCTGCTAAATGGCTATTACTTGCAGCCGTCGCATGACTAGTAAAAGTCGTCAAACTCTACAGAGGATAGACCCGCACACGGATGCCCTGGTCCGATGTCATTCCCGCAGTCTTTGCAACTTTTATTCTCTTTTTCTTGTCCATCTCCTTGTACTACCTACTCCGCTGTTGCCGTCAACAAAGGAGGGTTCGACCACAGCTCCCCTTTCATTACATGCCCAGCGCACCCACGTATCCCCCGCAGATAATCGATATACCTGCGGCATCTCAACAAACCTTACCCCCTGTCCCAGTGGAAGAATCCCTGTATGGAGAGTCCCTCTACGGATCGTCGCGACCCAGCTCGCAATCCTCAGAGTCGAGCACCGACTCCTACAGAAGCGCTACTGATGAGTCAGCAGACTCCGTCGACATCACTGATACCCGGGGCATACTCCTCGACAGAGGAGACTCACCCCTACCAGGTCTCTTCAACCAGTCTCCAGTCGAAAGCGAGTCAGGCACCAACTGAACCAGAGGACCAGACACCAGGCCTGTGGTCGAGGGCGAAGAAGAGGCTGATACCGAGTTCGAAGGGGACGAGCTCACCGAGTTCAAAAGAACCCGTCTCGACGACCTCCTCGACGACATCTACCCGAACACGGAGGAAGATGCTACCTATACCAGAGACAACTGGAGCAGCAGATCATCCACCAAGTGGGTCGACGCAAACTGGGGAGACCCAGACCTCGGAGCAGAGCAGCGGAGGTATTTACAACCGAAAAAAGATGACTACGACAGTGATTCCGGAGAGCTTGGCCTTGGGGCCTCCGCTGCAACTACCCCCCATTCAAATGGAGCAGGACCCATTCTTTCTCCAGGCTCGACAGACCAGGGAACTCCCATCGGCTGGTACCCCAGCACAAGTTGGGTCTACGCCGACCCAAGGGAAGAAGCTCCTATGGCCGGAGTCCCGACCCAGGGGGGCGTCTCTATCCCCGGGCACCCAGAGAGCCCAATGCCCACTACCACCATCGCCCGGGCTGAACCGACGGATCAGCAGCTCTGGGAGGAGTTCCTGAACTACAGTCCCGAAGAGCTTGGAGCAATTGCCAGGGCCGGAGACCTCGCCCCAATCCCCGATTTCACACCGTCCGTCGCGGGGCGAGCATTCGCCGACCCCGTCCCTAGCAACCAGCGTCCATGGATGCTACTCTATACCACCCTCATTGAGTCGCTCGACCTCCCTCGAGATGCCCGGCTCACCCCAGAAATCGAGGCCAGAATGGACCGAGGAAGAGCGGCAGACCTACGCACTCGCCACGCAGAAATCGCTGCCCTCCTCGGTCCCGACGGCTTCCATGACCTACCCCTCAAGCCAGATGCCACTCGCGCCGAAGTCGAAAACCAACAGCGAGCTGCCGCGCTCCGATACTCCGGAATGGCCGAGCGAGCAGGCACCGACCTTGAGGCCAGAAGAAGGGCCTGGCAGGCCTATGAGTCAGAGATCAGCGACCCCGATTCCGACATCGGGCGCTGGCGAAGGAACAAGGAGATCGGTAGACTCGCCAGAGAGAGGAAGGAGGCCCAGGATGCTGAGTCGTCCTCTGAACCGTGCCCTCGAGGCTGAGGTCATGGGCATGGTAAGGATGGTTCTCACTGACGCAGCGGCCCCAGTTCCCACGATCTTTAATATTTTACCATGGCACGGACTATATGAGATAATGATGGAAGACATGGAGAAGGACCCACAGTGGCTCTTCATGGAGGCGGGAGAAGATTACCGCAGCACCAAGTACATGGGGGACGTGTACCTTATGAAGAACATCCTGGAAGTAGAGACCTGGCATCGAGTGGCCCTCGTATGGAACCAGGTGCATCCCGAGGACGTCTGACCCAGGTGCGAACCCTACCGACGCCCCCAACCGATGCCCAACCCGCTGGAGACCGAAGACTTTTGGGCCAGGGCGGGACCTGATGACGATGATATGGACGACCCGGGAGCCGGACCCTCAAAGCTGGACAAGGGAAAGGGGAGCATGGTACCGCCGCCCCCGTCAGGACCGCCACCTGGACCGCCGCGATACCCGGAAGGATATCCGCCCCCGGGGGACAACTATCGACTCCGGTCCTTACCGCGGCCGCCAAATGCACCAGTACCACCAGTACCACCACCGCCACCGGACCCCATTGATCCATGGCAGCTCGCTCCAGGAGCAGGGAACAACCCCTGGAACGATGTAAAGCCCAAGTTGATCACCCAACCCGAATACTTTACCGGGGTCTCCTCGGACATAACTCGCTTCCTTCATCATTGCGAGGTCTATTTCCAGGTGTTCCCAATGTACTACACGATGAATGATCAAGGGCAGAACCCTTATTGTATCACATTTGCACAAGGGTACCTAAGGGGCGAAGCACAGCAGTGGTGGGTGGATCAGTATTATCGCTATCGGGATCCCAACGGCCACTGGCAGTTCCCTACCTGGGACGAATTCTCATGGGACCTGACGGTGCAGTTCCGAGAAGTAGCAGAATTAACCATTTGGAAGGCAGAATGGAAGAAGGTACGGCAGTCTGACTTCAAGTCCGCGGTAGAATTCTTCGCGAAGTTTGAGCGGCTAGCTCACAAGTGCGAGGAGTTCGGAGACGAGAAGCAGATGTTCGAAACCGTCGAAGCGGCGATAAGGCCGACAGTATGAAAGACGGTGATGCATGGGGACAACGAGCGCCCCACCTCCTATGCACAATGGAAGGCGTGGGTCCTGAGGATCGACGCCAACTATTGATATGACATTGCCCAAGGACTGGGCGGTAAGACCTCCCCAAACCAATCCGGTTCGGGTCGAGGCAACCAAAATCAATCAAAAGGAAGCAGGTCAGGTGGTGACAAGAAGGACGCCACGGGGACGACTTATGGAGGAGCCGGTCAGCCAATGGAAATTGATAAGCTGCGGTCCGACAAGCGGTGCTTTAAATGCGGAAATACCGGGTGGAGCCGGGACCACAAATGCCCGACTGACAAGTCGAAGTGGCTTCCCGTCAAACTCCCACCTCGCAAAAAGCCCAATGCCCAGCGCCTTTGCCAATTACTCGCTGAAGCAGAGAAAGAAGAACTCGGGAAGGACACAAAGGTCGAAGAGGTCAAGGAAAAGGAGGAGAAGTCGTCAAAAGACGAGCCGGCGTCGAAATAAGCGATTCGACGGCATCGGCAAAGGACTTGGTTTCTACTGGTGCGTGCTCATGTACTTCTAGCCGGACTTATACTACATATGTAGGTACTCCATACGATCAATATACCAATTTTTTCGCCGCGTTACCCGTTGAAGAAACTAAGAAGGAAGAATCGCAAAACGCCTACGGCGTAGGAGGGGATTTCTGCCGTCCTACGCAACCAGCAATGGACAATGAACCCCTAGGGGCCGGTCCACCTCTGACACCCCCACCTGACCGAATGGGGAAAAGTCTGGAGAACCCAGCGAGCGCCTCAGGTCAGGACAAGATGGACGCCAGACGTGGTAGTCGTCGCCCCGGCTGGGAGAATTGGCCGACGACCCCAGTGGACGGGCCTTCCACACAGGTTGTTCCTCCCGCCAGTGGCGACAAAGCAGCTGAAGCCGGGAATCAAGGGGACCACCTACATTTAGTAGTGGCCTCATCCGCAAACGATGTCGACCCCCTTGAGGAGCCAATATGTGTGCGGTTGCCTAGGGTTTCCGAGAGTACCGCCGGCGTTAGGAATGAGGTTAAGTACGGAATCACAGTGGAGGTTACAACGCCGCGCACAAGCGCCCTTGGCCAGGGCCGAACACAGGGCAGTGAGCCCTCCTCCACCAACTCGATGGAAGGTGACCAAATGCCGCCGAGGGGCCTTTCCGACCGGCCCAGTGACCAACTGCCACCTCGAGGCAAGAAACCCCTGGTTTTAGTAGAAGAAGTCGAAGACAAAGAAGCCCACCTACAGTCCGACATTCCTGTCACTAACCCTAAAGGGACGTCTCCTGTGACCCCTACCCTCGAGGTGAAACGGCCTGTGGTCAACACTTATTACGAACCCTTCGGGTCCCATTGGACTCGCTGTGCCTTACGATTAGCTACGAATGATTCAGCCGCCTTAGCTGCCCTTAAACGGTGGGTACATCCCCGACGAACGGGCGAGGTGACCCTTGAGCTGTGCGATTCCCTCAAAGAACAGCCTGAAACCACCTCGGAAGCCAGGGACAGATGGGAGTGGATGGAGGATTTAAAGCAGCCCCCCATGTACATACATGGTAGAAAGGGGCGCAATGTAACAATCAACCTGCAGCTAGAAATGTTGGACACACGAGGGGTACACGCCGTAAAAGCGCTGGTAGACAGCGGGGCCACGGGCAGCTCCATAGATCGTGCCTGGGCCCAGAACCATGACCTCACTCTCAAGAAGGCAGCCCAACCAGTCCCAGTCTACAATGCCGATGGCACCAGGAACAAGGGGGGTGATATAACCGAGTACGCTGAAGTACGACTTCGGATCGGGGACCACATGGAACGGATCGAATTAGCGGTAGTTGATCTGGGTACTACCCCGCTGTTTCTCGGACATGACTGGTTACAAAGGCATAACCCGCTAATTGATTGGGACATGGGGGCTGTTACCCTTGCTCGCTGCACATGTCACAAAATCCCCTTCTCCTTACCGGATATGGATCCCTCCTCTTGTTGGGAAGAATACGAAGAGGGAGATACCATCTTGGTAGTTGACTTTGAACAAGCCTTTCACATCAGGGCCATGGGTACTAGAGCCAATGAATTAGCCGCTCAGGCCAACACTAAAAAGGCGGCTAAGTCCTTTGAAGAAATTGTACCAGAAGAGTACTGGGACTTTAAAGACATTTTTGACAAGGAGAACTTTGATGAGCTACCCCCGCGAAAACCTTGGGATCATGCCATTGAATTGATCCCAAATGCCGATGCCAATCTTGATTGTAAAGTTTACCCGCTTAACCCTACCGAGCAAGAAGAGTTGGACAAGTTTCTCGATGAGAACTTGTCCACCGGGAGGATCCAGCCATCCAAGTCCCCAATGGCATCCCCTTTCTTCTTCGTAAAGAAGAAGGATGGGAAATTACGCCCCATTCAGGATTATCGCAAACTCAATGAAATGACCATCAAGAATCGATATCCTCTTCCCCTCATTGGCGAGTTAATGGATCGTTTAAAGAAAGCCAAGTACTTTACCAAGCTGGACGTACGATGGGGTTATAACAACGTTCGAATAAAACAAGGCGACGAATGGAAGGCTGCCTTTCATACTAATTGGGGCCTTTACGAACCCCTCATAATGTTCTTCGGACTTACCAACTCACTGGCCACATTCCAATGGATGATGAACGACATTTTCAAAGACCTAATCTCCGCCGGAGAAGTGTCGGTTTATCTGGATGATATTCTCATCGCATCCCAAACAAAGGAGGAGCATCGACGCATCACCTGGAAGGTATTGAAGATCCTCCGTGACAACAAGTTGTTCCTCAAGGCAGAGAAGTGCGAATTCGAAGTTGAGGAGACGGAGTACCTAGGGGTCCTCATCAGCGAAGGAAAGATTCGGATGGACCCCGTAAAAATTGCCGGTCTCTTGGATTGGCCGGTGCCCCACAAGAAACAAGAACTTCAGTCGTTCCTAGGGTTCTGTAATTTCTACTGATGCTTCATACGAGACTATAGCAAACATGTAAAGCCGTTAACCTCACTTACCGGGAAGGTGGAATGAAAATGGGGGGAGGCGCAGCAGAAAGCGTTCGAGAAGCTCAAAGAACTATTTCGTGAGGACATGGTTTTAGCCATACCCTTAGACGAAGGGAAGTTCAGGGTGGAAGTGGACTCCAGCGAGGGAGCAATTGGAGCGGTATTATCCCAATGGCAAGAAGGAAAGTGGAGGCTGGTAGCTTTTCTCTCCAAAGCACTAGCCACCACCGAGCGCAACTATGAGATCTATGACAAGGAACTCCTGGCTATCATGATTGCCTTGGAAGAGTGGCGTCAGTATCTGATGGGGGCACGAGAAGATTTCGAGATTTGGACGGATCACTCCAATCTCCAATATTTCCGCAAGCCCCAAAAACTTAACCGACAACAGGCCCGGTGGGTGACCGAGTTAGCGGAATATCAATTCACGCTTCACCACAAACCAGGGGCTCAGAACCGCAAAGCCGACCTACTCTCTCGGCGAGCGGACCATAACCAAGGGAAGGAAGATAACAAGGACATAGTCATCCTAAAAGCTGAGCATTTCAGAGCCCTAATTATGCCGACAAAGGAGGAGTTGCACGAAGAAGTCAAACTGGCGACTCACGACCCTCGGAAATGGGACAGAGGGATCTCCGATTCTCTTAACCATGAAAAAGGGGTCACTCGCGACCAGGACCTCCTCTGGTACGACGGGCGTATTTATGTCCCCATGGATAAATGGCTACGAGGAAGGATTATAGCCCTACGCCACGATCATATCACGGTGGGGCACCCTGGAGTGGAGAAAACCAAGGAGCTCGTGCTTCGAGACTACTGGTGGCCTCGCATGCGTCGTGAGGTAGAAGCGTATGTGAGGGGGTGCGAGGTCTGCCAACGGACCAAGGCCGACCGACGTCCTAAGAAGGTGCCCCTTCATCCGAACGAAGTACCGGACCGTCCATGGATCCACATATCTGTCGATATGATCACGAAACTCCCTAATTCAAAAGGGTTTGATTCTATCCTAGTGATCATCGACAGGTTTTCCAAGACGATCATTCCAATCGCATGTACCGAGGAACTCATGTCTCTGGGATTCGCTAAAATCCTGAGGGACTACGTCTATGTACCCTACGGGGTCATGCCTGAAAAGGTCATCTCAGACCGGGGAACTATCTTCGTCTCTAAATTTATGAAGGAGTTCTACAAGCTCGTACAGATTACCAGGAATCCCTCCACTGCCTATCAGCTGCAGACGGACGGACAGACGGAGCGGGTAAACCAGGAGATAGAAAAGTACCTCAAAATGTTCGTCAACTACCGACAGGACGATTGGAGTGAATGGCTACCGCTGGCCGCCTTCACCCACAATAATCGCCAACACTCAGCCACAGGGTTCTCCCCCTACAAGGTAGTTTTCGGGAGGGACAGACAGGTCATTAAGTCAGCGCGACGGCCGGACAGTGTCCCGGCTGCATCCAAATTAGTGGAAGGCATAAAAGAAATTCACGAAAAGGCAAAGGAATCACTGGAACGGGTGGCACAGTCAATGAAAACCACCTACGACAAACATAAAGACAAGGCCATCAAGTACCAAGTCGGAGATAAGGTATGGTTGGACTCCACCAACCTTAACCTCCCTCGACCGACCAAAAAGCTTGGGGATAGACGTGTGGGACCTTTCACCATTATAGCAAAGAAAGGTGCTTCTGCATATGAACTCAAACTTCCTGTCGCCTGGAAGATTCACAACCGTTTCAATGAGTCTCTGTTGACGCCGTACCACCCTCCAGACTTTCCCGATCAACCACAACCAGAGAGACCACCTCCGGAGTTAGTAGATGATGAAGAGGAGTATGAAATAGAGGAGATCGTCCAAGAACAAGACAAGGTTATCGGTCGCGGACGCACCTGCTGAACCATAACGGAATACCTCGTAAAGTGGAAAGGCTACCCAAGCGAGGAAAACTCCTGGGTAAAACGCTCCAACATGGCCAATGCGGAGGAACTTGTTAATGACTACGAGGCTCACCTTCAGAAAGTTGAATGGTACATTCATCATAATGGCCATACAGTCGGCCTCGATAAAAAGATTCCTCCACACACGCCAAAATATCATTCTTCGTCCACACCCTGTATCACTGACATCAAAACCATCTACTCTTCCGAATGCACCAATCCGAAGCATTCGGATACACAACAAGACTCTTATCCCTCTTCTGAAATAATCAATAATATCAACCTACCAGACGAATGCCCCGATGCGGAGGAAGAAGTAAATCTCCAGAACCTCGAACGCATCCATGAAAATTGGGACACAGACATTGACGAAGACGATGACACATGGTCTTTCTACACTAATTCAAGATCTCCAACAACGAGCAAGGAGGAAGATTCTAATTACTCATTCAGGACAAACGAGTCTTAGAGGGGGGGTAATGTTACGGTTTATTCATTTTTCTTCCTTTTTCTTCGTTTTACTCAGCCTGATTACTCGTATGCGATCATCACGGATGATTTCTCACAGTACTATTATTAGTGTACTCAAGTGTATTTAAGTAGAGCCTCAGCTGGTCTAAACCCCAGCTTCGGCTAAGGTTTAATCTACCTAACATCGAACTCCGTTCTTCGTGACTATCTGTCCCATCGACTTTCGTTGCCTTTGACTTGCTAGAGTATCTACCACCGAAGTGCGAGTGGGGATCCTAGTACAATCTAAGTCGATTCGAGTTAGTGGCTAACAGCCCCGGTGATCATTCTGGAGAAAGCCCAGTACGGTTTGATGCATCCCATGCTGGGTATAGATATCAGTGAGTGAACCAGGTTGGCTCAAATTAAATGTTCATATGATTCAGACATATGGTGCCAGGTCTGATAAATGTCTGTGACAAATAACAGAAGGAAAATGGAAGGTCCCTGGAGTCCCATGGTTAAGTCGCAGCACTTACTCTCGAGGTGTTGGTGTTGGTACCGGCGCAAGGTCCCAATCTGGAATGGCCAGGTCCATGATCCTGACATGGCAAGCCATGTGCTGTGGCCATGAGGTAGAGCCCCCAAAACCTTGCATTTAATCAGGGGTCCCAGGTGTGTGAGACTACAGCTTTAAAATGTGATCTGTTAGACATTGAATGTAACAAGTGAAGGCGGCAAAAATATACTTTGCTTTCTTGTGCATCTCATGTTCCCATGATGTCCGCTGGCATGCCCCGTAACTAATAACGCCGAAACAAGCGGGAAAGAAATCATTTTCTGTCGTAGTCAGACTTCATGCTAGTGGTCACTGATGGCTGTTAATCATACCATTCAATCATGTAATTGAAAGCCCTACAGCAATGAATATCGTTGATCTTTTTGAGGTTGATATTCAGGTCTGGCCCCAATAATTATCGAGATTTGTGATGGGAGCCGAAGACCTGGTCATATTTCACAGCGGCACCACCACCACTTCCTTCTGAGCTTATTTGATTCTGAATCTGAATCTAGCAGCATTTATCCACTTAGATTGGAGCAGGGCCAAGCCCTCTTCTGAGCATGACAGGGGTATGGAGAGACCATTTCTGAATGAAGCTCCTGGATATAGTAAACTCTGCAGCCGGTGGAGAACACACAGGTCTATTTGGCATGTATATATCTATCTACTATGGGCTAAAGGGGCGGAGTCAGATCTCAATCAAAAATAGAAGATAGATGTTGCACTGCAGATGGGAAAATCCAAGTGTGTCATCGATTTTCAAGGTTCTTTCCTTCCTGTGTCAACCCATGAATGCACCTTCCTAGACATTTTCAGAATCATAAATTGACCCTCTGATCTTCGTAAGGTTAGAAGAATTACCTGTGCCGGGTCTGATGGCCTGGGGGTGGCGATGAATGCCTTGGCTATGAAGTCTTTTGCCAATGCCTGCCGCCTCTTGGGCATGCATGACGTGCAGTAGTCCTCATAGAGCACTATATGACAGTTGCAGTTCAGCAAAAGAGATTCTGCCTTGCACAAACAGCAGCGGAAGGTGACACACATGATGAGGGTAAAGAATGGGTGAAGTGGATGCAGAGAATGTGTTGTATGCCTTCGAGTGCCAGGTTTCCTTCATGGCTTTATAGTCTACCATCTAGGATCCTTGACTAAGCCTCTTAAAATGGAGCATAAAGGTAATTCCTTTTTGACACCGAATAATGACTATACATGAACCAGGCCACTGCTATGTCTAATGCCACTTCCGACCGTTAGATGTACTGGCAATTCTCGCTTCCTGCCGGATGTTGTATTCTTGCACTCTACTCCCCTTTGGAGCTGTGAGGATGGGACCGAGGTGCACAGGAGAAACCGACCAGAATCAATGGCATCTTCCGTGAATATAATGGAAGAGAAAAGGACAAATCTTTACAACATTCCATGTGTGCATCGGTGTTTCCCTACCCTTATTCACTATTAAGACTCGGAGCTTGGGCTGCTCGGGCAAAGGCGCAAGGTTGGGCATCAGAGGGATCAATTGAATAAAACTATTGGGCCTGCTCCGGGGGCTCCCTGACAGGCTCTTCAGTGTTGTCTCGCTGTGCATAGAATTAGCCAAACAAAATGATAGATAAATCAGATATCCACTTTTCTTCATGTATATAAAGGCGTAAATGAATAGTAAATGCATTTTTCAGTGCTTCAACCCAAACTCGTGAGCACGTGAGCACCTAAACCCATGAGCCACTCACATCATTATTCGCGCAGTCCGGCCGGTGCTCCCTGCTGGCGTGGCTAGACAGGAGTGGGGCTCTCGAATAGTTAGTATTGGATCATTCGCTAATGGTATGTGGATGTCCGTCAAAATGATCTCAGAGCGGTCCGAGCACTGTGCGCTCAGGAACTTTCATAGTCCTTGCGAAGATCAGCTTTTTTTTTTGACAGAAAGAAGAAGTAGAATGACTGAGGTGGACACACCAGGCCTTTCCCAGAGGTTTTAGTCAACGTTAATATCAGAGGCCCAGGCTGAGGAGCTGGTATGAGGTGCCTACTACGGCATACATGATGGCTGGAAATCATATGCCACTGGCCACATGTAAATCACCAGATGGAGGATGGTTAATTGCTCACTAACCACCAATCATGTTATATCCCTGTTCCCTGATGGTCCGGTTGCATAGTGCATGAGAGTGCATGCTGCGATTTAAGCCGCATTTATTCCATTTTCATCTACATCAAACCAGAATGAACATACATGAGTGTCAAGGAGCGGAATAAAGTTGAATGTGTTATCCGTCGGACTGGTTCTGGGGTTGTTTCATGCGACTGGCGATGATAAAATATTCATAGTCTGATCCACATCCCAGTAGTTGATTCTGCTTTTCGGAAACACAAACCCGACAGTACTCTTTCAATCACGGAAATGCTGAATCAGCATTCTAACACTCTTTGAGCAGTGTGTCAGAAGGTGCTATGCAGAGTTCAAAATGAGGAACAACTGAAAAGAACAATGTGATAAACAAAGACCAACAGAATAAAACTATTGGGGAGCCCCGCTCTGGGGGCTCCCCAAGGGGCTCTTCAGGAGCCCCAGCGTTTTCGAAGTTTTCACTCTTGGCCGAGCAGCCATGCCCATACTATATTTGGGTTTGCAAACCTGGCGTCTTTCCTCAAGTACTTGCCAGTTATGAACAGTTCGGTCGCTGTCAGCTATGGGCCTGGTAGAAGCAATTATGCGATGAGGTGGGCCTCAGGCTGGTGATTTCCTGGTGAAGTGTAATGAATACTAATTTGTGGGACCTTGTACTTTTTAGTCAGTACTTGCCAAGCATTAACGTTTAACCAGTAAGTAGTAAATATTGTCTTGGAGTAATATCAAACTGCGATAATTCTGCCCATTTTCTTATACTTATCTCACCTTACTTTATTGTTGCCTCACTGTGCAAAGAATTGGTCGAAGCTCCTCCTGGCCCCAACAAAATGATAGATAAATCAGATAACCTCTTTTCTTCATGTATATAGAGGTATAAACAAATATTAAATGCATTTTTCAGTCCTACAACCCAAACCCATGAGCCACTCACATCATTACTCGCCAAGTCTGGCTGGTGCTTCCTGGTGGTGCCACTAGGGCGGGGCTCCTCATTAAGTAACATTGGAAGCCCCCAGGAGTGGGGCTCTCGAATAGTTATTACCAGACCAATGCAACAATTTACAACCTTCTCGAATCGTGAGCCCTCATTGGAATTATAATATACCCTATTGACAGGGAAGGTTTTGATGATCATTCGAGGAAGGTGTTCTAAAGAAGTTGCAAAATTAGAGTGGTGAGTATTGAGTATCTGAAAAGACCATCTATGGGATGATAAGATAGTTGAAAAGAGCGGTGAATGGACCAGAATTCTTCAGCCTTGACATCCAGGTCAGCATGCCATCGAACAAATCCATGATTTATGAACGTCCATAGCACTGTGGTTACTGGAGGTTTAAGTAAGACTTCTGTAATGTCAAATAGCCCAGCATCAACGAACCTGATTATCCCACCTATGGCCACTTGTAGGGCCAAAACCCTTATTTTCGATCAATCAAGTCACTCCACCCTGTAAATCCTGACCTGCCGAGGACACGCATCAAGTCTGAAAAAAAGGGGGATTTCCCTGGATTTTCTGGAGATTTTCTGATCAGCAGAAACTGTGCAAAATGGCGGTGCATATCTCACCAAGGGCAGAACTAAGCACATAGGTGTGCACAGTATGCCGCTGGTTTTAGAATCAGTTCCTGAGATTCAGAACACTTACAAAAAATTACTTTTGTTGAAGGGGTGACGGGCATTGGGTTAACGTTTAATCGGGGTCCTAGATCCCCCATCATGACATTGTTGATCACCTACAACAAAAAAGAATCAGATCAATATTGTCATAGCATCTTCGACACTTACATGACAGCGGACCATAATCTTATGGACAATGCACGACGGTGAACAAAGGACGAACATAAACCACATCCCTGCATCATGGATGAAAAACATCAACCCCAAAACTGGGATATTTTCTTTGTCTAGTAGGAAAACAGGACATGACTGGGATGTCTACGATGCACTCATCAGCACCTCATCCACGGACGTTGGATGATGATGATGTCTTGTCGATGTAATGCACTGATGGTGAATAGGCACCGCCAACTCAGGTGAAGGGCCACGAGAACAATGAAAGGGTTCTACAGTGAGCACTGAGCAAGGGGCTCATCAATGGCAGAACTTGACATGCATGGAAACCATTCTATTTTAGACAAGGGGCAATCAATTTGTTGAAAGCTCCGCTCAATCTTCTCTCAAAGCTAGCCAGCCATGTCCAGTCACAACATAACTGGTCAGACTGGGGATCCATAAGTGGTTATGTGAAGAGGCAGATAGGGTTCGTGGTCTAGGAACCTGTCCTGAAGGCCAGAGAGATATCAGTGTTCTATGATCCACATAAATTTACAACCACTTACACATGGTAAAACTATTCTGTGGAGGAATGGTGCTGGACACACGTTCAACCATGTAAAATGGCAATCTGATGATTTTTCTAATGCACCAGGATATTAGCCACGGTTGTTTGATTTGGCGATAACATCGAAACCTTGGGCGCTAGCTAGCGAACAGACCTTCCCATTGCGGTGAAGTCCATCGGCTTGGCGCAGATGATTCAAAGTTCTCTTCTGGTTCCTGGCCACACAGGATATCAAAAAGACGAGCCTCCCGTCATCAAAACGAACATGGTAAATGGCCGCAGTGTTACGAACATCTGTATTGTACCAGAAAAGAGAACCACCTATTCTATATGAGTAGCGTGCAGATAGGTCCGAAGGAAGTGATTTGTAGTCACAGGCAAAGGGCGGGTCACTAGAAGAGGGACGTGGGTATGGCTGTGAGTGAATAAGAGTATGTAATGGCTTGTATCGAAGATGTCCGGACATCTACTGATGGTAGTCTGCCTCTCCAAGTTTGGCGTCCAGGTGCCATTTCCATCATAGCATCAGGAACTGCCTGGGCAGGAAAGAGTTGGTCTCACATCCATGCAGACATCGACATGTTGCATCAGCTTGGGTTGTACTGACCTGCAGAAGGAATTGAAATAAGTCACTATCGAATAGTTTATAAAATTGTACTCACTTGTAGACAGAATACTCAGGAATGGAGGAACATACGTTCACCGCCATCTTCATGTCCTTGTAACCCATGCCTTCAAACACCACAGATACAGGGTGATTCCATCGATCTCTCGGAGGAGTGAGAGAACAGCCATTTGGCTGAAGTGTGATCCAAATATGCTGCCTTCCTTCGTGTTTGCCCCGTCGAGAGTATATAAGGCCACCAAGAGTGATGCCGACTTTGCCAACATAAGTACTGCACAACAGTTTCCAATTCATAAGATTTGGTCCTCAAGGTTTCGAATCTAAATGAAATTCAATATCTCAATCATGATGGGAGTAAAGGTTGTGCACACCTAACAATGGTGCTCGAAAAAGTTCAGTCCAGATGCCCAGATCGCCTAGCAATGCATGGCAGAAACCAAAGCAGGCCGTATGAAGGTCCAAAGCATGTGACGGTGAGCTAATGGTGCGTACACATGTCAGAAAGAAAGAAAGAGAGGAACAAACAAGTGCACGAACACTGGACATTGGAACTGCTGTAGATGCTACCTCCAACACATAAATAGAACCTTATACCACATAGCATTCCATCGACGAGACCAGGAAGGAACCAGGAGGAGCAGATTGAAGGGATGGTAGGCATTGCTGAAGCTTGTGGATTCCCCTCAGTAACTTGACCGCCAATTTCAGGACTGTGACGGTATTCGCTGATCTGGGTTATTCTTCTCACAGACGATGTCAGCGTCATTATTGATAAGAGAGAGTGTGTGTGGGCCCTGTTCGCAGGCAGAACCATCAGCCTTTGAGGAGAACAGTAAAAGTAACGACACGTACAAGTAGCATGTACGATTCAGCCTTGCCACCACTTGTGCACCCATACTATTTTGTGTAGGTCCTATGTTGATGATCCCACCAAAAAAGTGCAGCGAACCACCACTGTCAGGCTCCACGCCTTCCCAGTCAAGTCTGGTGGTCGACAAGCTCAGTGATGATGGGGAAACACTTGTCGTTTCTCTGACTGTCTTTTGAGCGTTCTCAAAATCGGACTCAGCACCATTGAGGCAGAAAACACAATGCTCTTTAGTGTAAGGGAAGCGATGGCTAGAAAGTCAATCTGCCACAAGTTGTCGAGGTGTTCCCAGATGTGCAGTGAAGTGATGTCGGGAAAGTGAGGTAGCTGTGGCTTCTTGACGAGAGAAACGATTCCGAGTGAACAGACGCATAGGGCAAGAAATGGTGCAAACATTGAGGTAGATGGCTTGGAAGAGATGGCACAGGGCTCGACCATGGAAGGCTTGGGAAACGGATAGCGCTTGATGAGGAAATTGCGGTGGTCACTGAGCTTGAAGAGCAGTCACCTTCTGTGCATTGAGAAAATCATCAAAACAGCGACCAGCCTATTGTTTGAAATAAGCTGGATTTGCTACGGAAGCGAGGAATTAGAAGGCACGTACAGAACTACTGCGGTGGGCTCTGAGTCGTGATGCATGATGGTCGGTAAGTAGCGGTGGCAACAACTGGCAACAATCATGTTCCTTTTTCATTTACCACCATTATCTTCTTTGCTCACCACATCTTCCAGCATTGTCGGCCCTTTTCTCAGTGCTTGGTCGAATAGGATGTCCTGGGTGAAAGATGTCGAGGGCCCTTATCGCGGTACGTGTCTCGTTTTCTCTCTTTGGCAGTGATTGATGTCGAGCGCCTGTAGCATTTCCGATGACGGTAATGATATGCAAATGCTTGGACATAGATGAAGCAATCGAACCCGCGATGGTGCTGTCCTTACTCAGATGACACTGAACATAGTCCCTGCTTGTGCAGCACAGAATTCGAACCTTCATTCTAGGGATATCATCCTCATATATGCTCAATATCTATCCTTGCTCCACTCTTGATGGACGAATACACAGTAACCAATTTTTCTAGGCCTTCATGTGTGTACCTTTTGCTTGGGTCATTGTTGAGGTATTGAATGTCATCTAGACCCTGGAACCTTCTGGCGTAATCCTTTCTAGAGCACCCAAGACAGCGACAACGTCGAACTAGGACAATAAATCATGTTCTAACTCCTCTATATGCTTGAGCATGGACCTTCGACGCAATCAAATGCATGAAGGTGCTGTCGCTGGATGCCAGGGAGTGTTAGCAGGTGTATGTGGACTTCATTGTGAAGATGCTGCATATACAGAGCCCGAGAACTCAATGGATTCAAAGTGCTTGTATGTCTTTTCAACTCATGTTTTTGCATCGCATACAAACCTTGCACTTTGCTAGGTATCACTCTGAAAATGTATCTGCTTCAATACATTTCCATGTGTGTCAGAAAAGCCTAGGACGTGCAACCTATGTATGCGGTTGAGCCCGGCTGAAGGCTCTTGTGGATAAAATGGCCATGCTGGCAACTGGAACTTTTCGATATCGGAGAAGGAGCAGTGCCGTAAACTCCAACCTGGATGAATGGGAGTTGGTGGTTTGGGACCACATGTATGCTTTCTTCAGCAAATGACATTTCAGTAAGAAATCACAATTCAAAGAAGATTGAATCTAATTTATATCATTTAAATAGCTCATTAGGATAAAACTGGGGCTTCGCCCTATGACCTTTGAGAGTTAGATCCTGTTCCCTGGAAATGAATGTCTGAATGCCGAGATCATACAACACATATTGATACCTATGTGGGTGCATATCTCCATACTCCAAAAGCCGCTCTTTAATGAAGCAGATGCAATTGATGAATGCCATCAAATAACGACGTTTTCAAATTTGTGCCAAATTATGATAGGCCCAGGGAAGGATGTGGATGCTCTCGTTCTTTTTTGGCCCCAGGTGCCTGCTACCTAGCCTTCCCTCCCTTCCTTACCAGAGTATTCTGGACGTGCACCACATTCTTTGTTCTAGCTTCGTATCTAGAGTTCCATCAATCTTGCCCGTACTTTCAGCCACACGTACTAATTCCTGATGCCGTTCACTCAATCGCAGCTAATCAGACTGAAGACTCACCATTATCCTTCCCATTCTTGTCCCATTTACTGTACCTGTCAAGTGCTGCCTTTGCGCAATATCATGGACTGCCATTGGACCAGACATAGCTCCACCAGCTGGGAAAAACCTCATTTCTAGTAATCCATCATTCACTGCATCCAGTAAAGTGAAAGCACCCTGAAGTAGCGCCACATCATACCCCGAAACCTGTAGAACCACTGACTGGTGATAGCTTTGTCTGGTTGCCTAGATCATCCCTGAGGCTTGTCTCATCTCGAGGCAACGCCCAGCGGAAATGAGCTCTCCATTCTTCTAGCGCCACTATCCCATATCAAAAGACGGGATGGGATCAAGGTGTATCCAATCTGAAGAGGGACAGGGGACTTGTTTCCGAGTCCCTTCCGTATTGGATTAACGTTCAACGCTGGCGTCTTTGAAGCCAATCGATCAAGCATCAGTGGGCCTCACAAAAGGCGCTGTTGCCTGATCTGCTGGCCTCATCACATCTATTCCTGGAAGGCATAAAACTTCCACCATGGCCTACGTCCTTGAACCATCAGATGATACTATCACCCTTAAAGGCTCATTCGTTCCTGGCGAGGACAATAAATTGTCGCCGTAGCAGGACTCAGGTATTAACCTCGCTTGTTCTTCATGTGTGCTTGGCTAACATTTTGTTTGGATCATAGAGACAAACTAGTCCATCACCGACGCCCTTGCTATCCTCTAGTGTAACCATCTCTGTGCTCGGGAGAGTTGAACCATCTATCGTTCTGAGTGTTGAATGGGAGAATCCACTTTGGGAAACCCGGAAGGCATACCATTGGGAACACTGGAAGGTGTTATTTGCCTACACCTCCGACGTTCACATCCGAACTTTGATAGAAATTATCGGACTATCCGCCCCTATCCTGCGTTGGCCTGTGTAAGGGGCATGTGTGCTCTAAGAAAAAATATAAAGATTATTGAGTCATGGTGGTGTGTTGTTACATTTTCCCAAATACCCGCTACAGACCTCATGTGCATTATAGGGAACAGATAGATGCTGAAATTTCAGTGATACCATAAAGCGAGCGATAACAATAACTAACCTCACAAAAGTAAACGGATTTTGGCAAAATTTCGGAGACAACATTAGACCAAGGTAAAGGACTGACCTGGGAGTGCGAGAGATGGAAGACAGGGACATCAGGTCCGAAAATCAAATTGAATTACATGGCCCGACGGAACATGGGACCCATGTGGATCTACTATCTGCAAACAGAAATGCACAGCCAATTTGTCCAGGGCTCAGAGAATGTGAGGCTACCACCTTCAGTCTTCAACTATTCCATATCCATAAATATACAAGAACAAGTTAAACAAACCGACACATTTGGCCACATGAGATTCAACTACTCGGGGTATAGTCAGGTAGAAGGCCAAAACACGCTCCGGAAACGATTCTGAAACCTAGACATTAACTATTGAACAATGGGATAGATGCTCATGATGAGCATTGTCATTCGATTTCTTCGAGCCAGCTGGATTCGAGAATATTCTTCTCGCAGGATGGGGAGGGGCTTGAGGTGGGGCTTGAATGATTAAAGAATATTCGATGGTGTTGGGGTATGCTTCCATGACACGTCGCAAGAAAAGGAGCATCATAGGGTGTATTGGAATGTGAGGATAGGGATCTAGAGGAGAGGGGGCTTAAAGAGGGAAAGGGCATTTCTGAGTTGATCATATGATGAACAGGGCACCTGCTAAAGTATTCATGCTGGGTCAGCGCAATCCTGTGGCGTCATGTCAAGATGGCCACATCTGATCCAGGAAAACATTCTCTGTCACAAGCTGGTATGCTGGATCTTTGCTTGTGCTTTTCCCACCTTTTTGATACAACCAAAGGACTCGCCGAGAATGCCATCAAAAGCATTTCTGGTGCAGAAATGACATTGATGAGGCGGTATTTGCATGGTCGGTATCGGTTACTAGTGCCGGGTTCCATATTGATCCGCTCAAAAAGCAGCTCAGCTTGCCTCCAGTGCGATTGTTGCGCTTGTTTCAATTGTTGTTTATCGTGTATGGTCCAATCATAGATGAAGACGTTCAGACTGAACCACCTTTTGAGAGCTATATCGACAAACCTAACCTTATCGTCGACTATTAAAACGGCAGATGGATCCATGTCGTGTCCGTCAAGGAGGTAGATATGATGTTTCTGCATTTTTTGGAAGGTGCTGTAAACCTACACGAGATCAGAGAAACAAAGCGCCCTCAAATTAGGACATACCAAGGTGTGATCTTTATATGACATCATTCATGCTCCCTCTTCTACACATTTGACTACTCCAATCATATGGCCATCACGAGTCAGACAGGCCAAAATTGGGGTAGTCAAATCCAGTGGTTCCAATTTTCAGCATCCATCTATCACACACTGCAAGGCGAGTGATGAAGTACAATTGTAAGCATATTCTACTTCTGCTGGCGAATCATATGATCAGGACAAGGCAGGCATATAAGCATCTACCATGGAAGTTAGACTACCTACCGACTGGTCTGACCCCATCCAGCAACACACATTTCCAGCCCACCTGCAACCACTCAGTGGCTTGAAGCTGGCTTTCATCAACACAGTGATATCCAGCCAAGTAAGGGATTTGGAGGTGTGTTTCCTCCTGTGGAATAAGGCGAGCACAGCCATCCGATGCGATATACAACATTGCTTGGTGGATATCGTCGAAATCAACAGAATTAAGAAGTGTCTCCTACCAACATTGATTAGTGGTCTCAATCTGTGGACATCCAGAAAATGTCTTGGTCACATACCATCAATTCAAACTGTATCCTAAGATTAGCGAGCATGACGACAGGTGGTCCCCAGATAATAACCTCATGGTTGTTTTTGATGAGTTGAAACATAGTTTTGCCACTTCCAGGCGCTTCATAGCAGTCATGGTAGAAGCCCACCTGGTCTATGATGAGAATTAGATGTTAGGATAAAGCAGCGCCAATGGGCAGCCGGACTAACCATGAACTACAGTTGCGTTCAAGGGGATTGAATGAATAATCCCTCCTGGCTCAATGTCCATAGTATGACTGACAGCCTTATAGAGGTGTCGCTGAGCATGAGATTCACTGGCCATACTGTGGTCTGTGAGAAGGGGACAGAAGATACAACAGACACTTTCTTATAAGCTGCTGAAGGTACAGCAGACATCTGGAACAAACACATCAAGTGCATTCAATGGGTGTGTGACTATTGTGTTCACCAGACTTGGCTTAAAATAAGGCAATGTCCAGACAGGATGCGGCGGCTAAGTGCAACGAGGGACCAAACCATCCAGTAGTTCATCTGGAGCCTGGTTGGCCAAATTGTGAATCTGAATATGCCCTGTGAGTATCCTGGGGTAGAGTAGCCCACCTTCTGCTCCAGAACGTGCATTTCGGCATGTCCAAATTTGTGTTCGAATAAGCACTTAGATAAAGACATCGTCATTAGAATCAGATGTGTTCCAAGTAGCGCTCTGCATGTCAGCATTTGTCAGCTCTGACTAGATAGAGGTGTCAGTGTTTCAAATAAGATGAATTAGTCGACATGTGCCTCCGTCTGGGAACAAGCATGTCAGCAGCAGTAGTGAAGAGGACTCGGATACAAACACTGAAGAAGTCACGAGAGCTGTGAGTGTAGTACCACCTCTGATCATGCAAACACAAAATTGAAATGACGAGATGTCAATCTGAAGAACTTCATTAGCACAAGTGTCATTGGTAGATAACAAAACAGCGAAAACATTTCAAGAAGACATGTAATGACGGTCTCTCTCGTCTAGTTATTAGATCTGAATATATATGTAGTTTCTTTGAGATATAGTGTGACTCGGAATCTCGAGTACATACCATGATGTAAATCAGGTCCAACATCGAGCAACAACTTCTGGCAGAGAAGCAAGGGAATGGGGTTTAATGATGCAGGGTCAAGCATTGGTGATGTAGGCATGGAAGGCATGGAAAATTGCCATAGAAGTAGGTTGTAGCGTTAAAAATATCACCTCACCTGTTTTCAAAAGGCAAAGGCCGAACAATCCACTTCTTATCAGTCAGAAAGAATCACCCATGGGATAAGATAAGGTTTTAGTGATCGACAGGCCTGGTGGATTTAAGCTACATGGGGATAATCAAACAATTCTTCCATTTTTTCCTTCTTCTTTCATCTTAAATGTTAAATTCAGCCATACGAAATCTGTCCCATTTTTGGGAAAATTGCCATGTTTATCTATGACTCGACTTTTGGATTTTGGCAAGGAATAATAACCTGAACAAAGACTGACCTTGATGTGGCATCTCCTGTTCCTAGATTTTTAGAGCCATGAGGTCTTGACAAAATCAAAAAGCTGTAAATGGTATTACTTCCGTGTCTAGTACCTTCCAGTACCCAACGACTGGGTGGTAGCGGTGAACGTCTTCTGTGAGCTGGTCGTTTTGCATGGCAGGCAGCTCGAGCAATAGACCTCTCTAAGGAGAGGGTCATCTTTGTCAACACAGTTGCAACTGCGTGAATACCCAATCACTTTCTTGCAAAAGCAGCAGCACTCAGCGATACACATGGTGGGGGCTTGAGCGAGGAGGAGGGCTATGGGTAATGGGTTGGGCAGTTTCTATGGTTAGACATTCTTTGCGCATTTTATATGATTGAGAAACATTTCCTGAAAGACCACCGCACGTCATATTAAAATTCCCTCTGGATTTCAAATTTTGACGTCATGAAGGCTGTCACCATTCTACCACCACCCACAATTAGGGCAAGACAAAAAAGGACGCCAGTGGTGGTAATACCGGCACAAGGTCCCAGTAAAGAACGGTATATTTTACCCAGACAAAATTGAAGAATTTTGCAAAAGTTCAAGTTTTTGTCCCAACCCTAGGGCACAAGATAACATCATACCATACCCTAGTCTGAATCCTTCAGATGGTGACTGGGTGCACTCACTCGGCAATAATGTCAGCTAGCACTCCTTAGGATATCTCATGCAGCCAAATCCTGATTTCTGACAGATTTCGGCCTCAAAAAAGGCAGGCAGATGATGTCAGTCATCCGCGTCATCTGGACAAAAGTAAAGAGATTAGCAGAGGTTGATTTTTATCTAACTGAATCTCACTGTTTTCCATTGTGCTGTCCAGGTATTTTTAGGCCTGATTTTGGGCTTCATGACTCTGACCTATTTTGGAGGTCCTATGATATAAAATACATATATAGAGATTTCACCGTACCAGAGCCTTGAGCCAAAACCGGGGGGAATTTGAAAGTCATTTCAAATTATTAAATTGACCTGATAGGTGAGGCAATTTGGCATCATTCACAAAGTAGCACAAACCGGCATGGCTCAACATTCAACGTTCAATGACTGACCAGTCATCCTCACCGTCTTCAATGCCAGTGGTGTCTTTGTGTACCTGCATGAATTCATGGAGGGCTCTGGAGCGTGAAGAATTGGCATTCTCCCAGTTGTTGAGATCATGCTTTGATGCAGTCAATATGCTCTCAGCTCACTGTGGTGTCCTCTCCTCAGCCTCCTTTCCTCATATTCAGCAGTTCCTGTCTAGCATAGTCATATGCGGCCTCTCCGATGTGTTTGGTGGTATCCTTGTGACCATACTTGGGTGTGATTGAGGTGAGCTTGACAACTGGAAACACAGTGAGTCATGCAGACACTTGGCTGGAGGAAGCGAATGTCCCACAGAAGTTGCAGCAGGTGCAAGAACCATTGGGCCTGAAACCCAAGGGCAGTCTAGCTTGACAAAGGTTAAGGGGGGCCGGGAAAGATGCCCTACACCCCACGAGTCCTATATCAGGAATGAAATCTTGAAGCCTTGAGGCCGTATGACTCAAGTACTCAGGGCTGATCAATCTGATCGTCAAAGTATGAGGTCGCCAAAATACTTACACCCTCTTATGCCCACTCACTGTGGTAGAACATGTTTACATTCTTGAATGCTTTGATACCTAATCTAAGCCATATAACCTGTTTATCCTATCAACAATGTTCTGCTTTTCAACAAAAGAACAGCTGAAACAGGTGATCAGCAGGTGGCGTGGGGCACGGGAAGAAGGTTTCTTGGGAATGGGTGCGAAAACAAACTACTGTTCTTGGACAGGACTCCGAATATAAGGGAGGAGGAGGAAGATATTTATTCTGGTTGATGTCCCTGAGAAGGAAGCTAATGGACCCTATGTAGTCGGAACAAATTCTGGATAAATTTTAGGCCTATACAAGCCTTGAAATCATATGGAGATTGGAATGAAGAGCGGTCAAAGCAAGTCGTTTGTCCAATAGAAAGCATGGGGGGTGGGGTGGGGTTGCAGTATCTCGGGACCATCCGAACACAAGGCTCTAGTAATTTCTGCATGTTTCGCCCTTGGGGCAGGCAAAAGTCATTGTCAATCCAGACAAAATCTCAGGGTTTTGGCAACTTCGTGTCTGATACTTTAGCCTGCATATTGACCTTCTCACCGCACCTGTATTTGGGGTCCTGTTTGGACGCATTACTGAACAATTGTTGATGGGGTCCAGACAGAAGTGAGCATTCCCGACATGCATGGCACTGCACCATGACAGGAAAGTCACAAGGATGATGATGAGAGAAATGGTAGAATTGGGTCGCCATGTAAAACCTTTTCACCAAAAAAAATGAGAGGTAGTGGGTGAGAAAGGTAAGAGTACTAGGAATTTGCCCATCAAGCCTTCAGGAGCTATAGACCAACCAGTCACCCTTCTGGCCGTCCACCTTAACAACAACTAGATTTAGAAACAAGTTGGGCAGAAAAGCTTGACTGTGTTTGGGGATGACGGACACACAGATAGTCCATACGATCCCTAGGACTGACGATGCCGATGAGGTTTGGCATACGTCATCGAATTTGTAAAGAGATACAAATGAACTCCAACTCGAGATGAGGAAGGGGTAGACAACACCGCAAAAAATGCTTTATGGCTCCCTATCATGACCAAGATACCTGCAATGAGCTCCTCAACTGCCACTACTACAAAAAATGATATCACTGCTGTTCAGTGTTAGGGAACAGAAACTGAGTTTGAATCTTCATACCTAATACAGGCTGAACCGCATGCCAAAGAAGAACCAGGGGGCCTACGAAATTGGAGTAGTCACAGAAAACCCTGGGAGCTGTGGACGTGACCACTAAGCATTGGCACCTTTCCCTTTGCAAAATGGTTAACATGCCGCTCGCTTCTTTCAGGGCATACAAATCGTCTTGACCAGCATCATGTGTGCTGGCTTCATCATCATTCGAATCAGATCATTACAGCATCCTGAATGGATCCGGGCGTTGATACAACACTATTTCAGTGGGTAATGCTTTTCCTGTTAAAAACCAAATATAGATATCATTTCTATATGCATAAAACAATGCTCGCTCACAGACAAAAGACGTTCGAAAGAGAAAGAATGCTTGCAGGCAGTCATTCTCTCTTATGCTATGGACCTCAGCAACATCAAGATGGGTAAACACACAACCTGATATCGGGAAATCAAAATTTGCAGCCTTCCTGCCTGTGGCGAGCAGATGCAGCATTGACTTCAGTGGATGTGCATGAGTTATTTAGCATGCAAGACAGCAGAATGAAGTGTGCAGCACTCAGATGTATCACAGCCAACAGGCGGAAACCTAACAGTATGTGAGATTCAACCATATGAAAAGAAAGAAAAAAAAGCAAGAAGAATCCGTACAAAGACTGGATCACCATGCCCTGATGACCAGCTATCTGTGGGGACATTCTCCTGTATCATTGATTTGAAGTTGTTTTCATAGATGTTGCAGATGTCATCGATGAAAAGCGAAAAAGTGGGTCCTGTTTGGCATGTATAGGCAGACCTAGCAGCCCTCGATGTTCAGCATGGCCAGAATAGTGAAAGACACATACATTGCATCATGTCTGACTTATCTTCACTGTCCTTCAGCTGCTTATGTGCTGTGCATAAGTTCCCACCCTCAAGCATGATTAGTTGAGAAAAAGCAGTGGTGATGGTAGTGAGTTGTGTGTACATATATTGGTGATCAATGTGGACATTACAGTATGGCTGGGCTGCTGCCCTTGTCAACAACCACCAACTGCAAGCAGTCTCTTCCTATGTTGCTTGCCTGGTTAGACATGCTTGCAAGGCCTTCGTTTCGTTGACGAGCCCAATAAAGGCCATTTATCAGCACTCACACAAGAAGAAAGGCATCGTATTGGATGTAGCCTTGGTACGACTCTCATTTTCTTTCTACAGCAAGAGTTAATGTTGAATGCTGGTAGATATGCTCACACTTCAACGGTAATGACGTCTGTGCAGGATCAAAGATAAATCAGCAAATTGATTTCCAACTCGGACGATGCTCAGCATGGTCCCTGTGACACCGCAGTTGGCAGCTGTTGGACATCTCAGCAAGCCCTACTTTGGCAACCAGGGATATCATCCTCATATATGTGGACCCACGAATCACAAAATGCCCATTCTTATGCCGCTCTTGATAAACGAATACGCAGTAGCCACATTTTATAATCAGTCTCTGCATGCGTAGCTTCGCTTAGGTCATTGTCGAGGTATTGAATGTCAGCTAGACTCTGAAATCTTCTTGTTAAGATAACAACAGCTAGATGAGTGTAGCATAAGAAATAGGTAGTGGATGATAATATGAATGGTATATGCACCTCAGTCAGTCACACGAAGATGTAGTGAACAGCTGAGGTGCATAGAGGGGCAAACACCATAGTTATAAGGATCAGGAGAAAGGAGGTATAGTCTAAATATAGTAAGTAGAAACATCAAACAAGAAATAATGAGAATACTGGTAGGGTAGGCTGAATCCTCAACACTCCCCCTGAAGCCTATGCCCATAGGATTCTATACCCTGGTCATCCCCATCCTCTTCAGTAACTCGGTTGCCTGTGGCTTGGGAATGCTCTTGGTGAATAGGTCAGCTAGATTGTCCTCGGACAGGATGTAACGAACATCCAGCTCGCCAAGCTGAATGCTATCACAAATCCAATGATAATCCATAGCAAAATGCTTGGATTTTCCGTGTCCTTTGGTGTTCTGCATCAGGTTGATAGCCGAGTTATTGTCACAGTTCAGACGATATGGGTGATCCTTTGACAGTTCGATCTCATCCAAAAACGAACCCATCCACAATGATTGGCGACCTCCGTGGACTGTGGCGATGTACTCTGCTTCAGATGTCAATAGCGCAACTCGTTTCTGTGACCTTGAGCTCCATGTGACAGGACCACCTGCCATCGTGAATACATACCCCATGGTTGACTTCCCTGACATTCTATCATTGCCATGGGATGAATCCACATACCCAACAGGAGTTAGGCCATCATCTTCTGTGTTCCCTCGATGGTAGGTGATTCTATACTCGATCGTTCCCTTTAGATAGGCGAGGACATGCATAGCATGGCTCCAATGTATGGGACAAGCATCCGAGGCATACCGTTGAAGGTAGTTCGTGGCGAACGCAATATCAGGTCTCATTCCATTGGCGATGTGGTTCAATGATCCGAGAACCCCACGATAATCCTTGTCCCCCATAAATTCCTTATCTGCATTAGGGATTGGTTGGGGTTGCATATCCAGATTCATCAGGCTTCCAACTGGAAGCAGAGTCACTTTCGGCTTGCAGTCTGACATCCCAAAATTCTCTAGGGTTTTCAGTATCAAGTTCTTTTGATGCAACAAAATAGCACCAGTTTCTTCATCGAACTCCACGGTCATTCCAAGAACGCTGTTATGCTTCCCCAAATCCTTAATCTCGTAGACACTCCCAATTTCCTTCCGAACATGCTTGCCTTCCTCCATAGATGTGGACGCACCAGAAATGTCATCCATATATGTACATGTGTATGTCTATTCAGAACCATTCTTGAGAAGGCGAACACATGGATCCGCTCGTGACTGTTTATGGCCTTGTGCAGTAAGGGTGTTGTTGAGTTCGTGGAACCACGCATTCCTGGCATCCATAGTCCCATACATTGCTCTCATCATCTGCAGGATGTAGTCTCCCTTTGGATAGTCCCTGGTAACTATATCCTCATATCCTTGTGGCAATGATACGTAGTTTTCACCTTGTGGCTCTGCATTTAGGTATGTGCCGACGAAGTCTATAAGCCAAAAATCCAGACCATGAGCAGCGACAACTGCAAAGAACATCCATAAAGATTCGTATCGGATGACTGCTGCGAATGAGTCATAATAATGGAGTCCTTTGATTTGCATGAATCCTTTGACTACGAGCCTAGCACATCATTTGAGGAGCTCAGCTGTATCCCCATCGAGTTTCTTATCAAATGTCCAGCAAGTATCAATCACTTGCATCCATGGTTCTCTCAGCACAACTCTCCAGACATCTCTTTCTTCCATGCGTCGAATCTCTGCATCCATAGCTGGCCTCCAGATCTTCGCCTTGGTCATAGCTTGGTTGTAGTCATCTGGTACCCACATGTCATGTCTATCAACGATATTACTGATTTCCGAAGCTTTAAGGGCAACAATGTCTTCAACGTCATCTTTGTCAGTGAGTAGTGGAATGGTATTATCGTTTGCCCAATCGTTTCCCTTTCGTTTGACTTCTTCTTCGCATTGGGCATACTCCTTCAATTCAAGTAAGGCTCTAGTGGGCTTTGGTATGCGGGACGGACATTTTGCAGGCGGTGGATTAACGTGTGGTTGAGTTGGAGGTGCTTGGATGGGTGCAGTTGGCAATTGGGCTTGATTGCAATCAGGGCTTGGAGGATCGATCAGTGGCTGTGAGTGATTCTCAATCGTTTCTGCGAGTGGTTCGATGAGGTCTTCGTACACAATCTCCCCCTCATGAAGAGAAACGGTATGAGTAGGACTTAGCTCCTCGAAAACAACATCACGAGAGATGATAACCTTATTCCCAGGTATGTCATCCAGAAGAATCCTGTATGAACCATGCCCTGCCAAGCCAACAAACCATCCCTTCTGTCCTCGCAGAGATAACTTGCTGTGGCCTTTCGCTGCAGGGATTTTCGCATAACACATTGATCCCCAAACTCTGAGGTGGTTAACAGTTTGCCGTTTACTGGTCCACTCCTCCTCTGGAACCTTCCCTGGGTGCCTTGATGATGGCAGCAGATTTCCAGCCTTTATCACATAGTCGCAAGCCTTGGCCCACCACCCATCAGACATCTTTGCTTCTAGGAGCAGTATTTGGACTGTCCCAAAGACGATACCAAGTGTCCATTCAGCCATCCCATTGGCTGCAGACGAATAGGGTGCTGTGAACTCAATGATCACACCCTTTTCTATGCCCCACATCTTCCATAAGTCATTGCAAAACTCATTATTGCACCGGATTTTCTTCAGCTTCTTCCCTGTTTGTCTTTCTGCCATAACAGTGAACTGATTTAGTGCCTTGATGGTAGTTTTGGCCCTTCGATCCGAGATGTAGTAAGGCGTTCTCCGAGACATCGCATCATCAGCAAACACGAGGGCATATTTTGCTCCCCCAATGGATTGTACATGGGCTGGGCCCCAAATATCAACCATCACTCACGCTAAAACCACTTTCTCCGGTACCACATCAGCATCAAATGGCCTTCTTCTCTGGTTTCCCAAAATGCATGGCTCACACTTTCCCCCAGCACATTCAGTTTTTGCAATGTTCAGACCATCCACAAGCATTCGTTTTTCCAACTCGGTGATTCGGTCAACTCCAAGGTGTGCAAACCACATGTGCCATGTTTCGATGGGTATGGCCACCTCTAGTGATCTCACTGCGAGGGCAGTATATTCCTCACTGCGCATCAATGTCCCATTAATTGCGTATAGGTCATTTACCAATGTCGCCATGAACTGGGGTGTCCCTTTCTGGTCTACAAAGGTTGCTTGGCTGCCTCCGAAGGTGACGAACCAACCTTCTTTGTCCAGTCTGCTAATTGAGATTAGGTTGGCAGAGATGTCTGGGCAATGGAGGGCCTTGCTGAGGGTAAATACGTTCTGAATACCTGCCACTGTTGACTTCAAGGCTATGGTGCCGATACCTTGTATTTTCAGAGCGGCGCCAGCCTTCAACGAAGTTCCAGTTGTTTCACCAAGCGGCATGTAATGGAAAAAGCAGTCTTTGTTTTGGATGAAGTGGGTGGACACGCCAGAGTCCCCATACAACAGTGAGGTGTCTATGAACCCTTGACTAGCATTATTGACCATCATTGTTGACTTCTCTGCTTCCAGTGCCCTTTCAATAGACTTCAAGGTTTCATCGTCGATGATTGCACTCAATGCGGTGACATTGGTGTATATGGAGCCCACCTTAGATGATGACGCGGTGGCTAGGTTTGCGGAACCAGGAACGGGTGCATCCCGTTTCCCTTTCCACCAGAGGGGATATTGACCCTGTCTCCCTCCCCCTAGTTTCCAGCACTCATTGAGGGTATGACCCAGTCCTTTGCAACTCTCGTTGGCCATGTGAGATTTGTCAGACCTAGGTGCTGCATCTTTCTTTGAGGATAAGCTTTGGACTTGTAGGGTTAGTGCTTGGATCGATGCTTGGAGTGCCTGTACGGTGGACTCCTGTGTAGATGAGGGGCTGCTAACGGAGTTCCGTCCAACTACTTGTTCGCCATGGGCAATAAGACATGCAATAACGGCCGTGAGGTTGTTCTCGGCATAGAGCATGCTGACAATGGGGTCCCAAGTCTCAGGGAATGAGTCTAGCAGAGTCATCTTGAAACTTTTGTCGTCAATGCCTGCTCCAGCATCGTTGGCCTCCTTTCAGAGCTTTCACATCCTTTCAATATACCCTCCATCACCGCTGACCTTTTCCCCGTCTTGGTATTTCACAGCTTTCAACGTCTTTTCCCTACGGTTGCGGATTAGGTCTGAGTATGCGCCATAATCAGTCTTGAGTACTTCCCAGACCATGTGGGATGGTTTGTGAGGGTCGATTCTGATGCCAAATACGTCCTTCACGTTGCGAATGATTGAGGCAAGTGCAACGCTCTCACGTTGGGCATATTCCAGTGAGTTCGGGGTAAGACTATTGATGGGGGTTGCTGGTAATGGTGCGAGTGTGGTGCCAGGGATTGCAACCTTGTTCTCCCAGTAATTGATGAGGCCTCGAGTGTTTCCTTCAGTCATCATGACCATTTCAAAGGTTGCCCAGTTCTCGCCATTGAATTTCTCGTCGTCGTCAAGTTTGATGGGGAGAATATGGTGAGAGGAGGTTGTCATGATAGGGGGTGTATGGAGTTCAGTATGCACAGTCTGTGCAGATTATTGAGTCTGTTCAGTAGTACGTGTGTGTTGTTGACTAGGAGGGATGAGCACGGGAGCCCAGAACCTGTTAAGATAACAACAGCTCAGTCAGTCACACGAAGATGTAGTGAACAGCTGTATTAAGTACACTACCTGTTAAGATAACAACAGCTAGATGAGTGTAGCATAAGAAATAGGTAGTGGATGATAATATGAATGGTATACACACCTCAGTCAGTCACATGAAGATGTAGTGAACAGCTGAGGTGCATAGAGGGGCAAACACCATAGTTATAAGGATCAGGAGAAAGGAGGTATAGTCTAAATATAGTAAGTAGGAACATCGAACAAGAAATAATGAGAATACTGGTAGGGTAGGCTGAATCCTCGACACTTCTGATGTTTTGTATCCTCTCTAGGAGGCTCAAGGCGATGTCGACTTCTGTCCAGGACATCCTAACATGTCTATATACTTGGGAATAGACCTGCAAAGCGGTCAAAGAAATGCTTAAAGATGGAATGCCAGAAGCTTATGAGTGTTACCTTACAAGGCCATACATGTGGTCAAGAGTGGCTGAAGGCTTGTGGGAAAAAAATGACACCAATGGCGACCAGAGCTTTGGATAACGGGGGAGGAGCACAGTGCCGTAACCATAACATGGATGTGTTGATGTCAGCTTCAAGACCACATGTCTGCTTTCTCTAGCGAATGAGATTCCAGTAAGGGATCATCAATTGATGAAACTTACTGATCTAATTTATATTAATAGTTCATCAGGTAGACATAGAACTCGTCCTGTGGCATTTGAGGGTTAGAATCTGTCTCCCAGAAATAAACCTTTCAAGACCGAGGCTATATGATGTATCAATGCCTATGCAGGCGGATACTAAGTACTTATCCTCACACTCCAAAAGCCACTCCTTCCTAATAACCCAAACGCAACTTCCCTATATGATTCGCCCCACCAGAATCAATGCTTTCTCTTTTGCACGTCGTGCGAAAAGATCATAAAGGCAACTTGTATATGCCTTTGGCTCCTGTCCGGCTCCATGCCCATTGTTTGACATTCTCCGCTCCCTTTCTCACCAAAGTCTTCTGCATCACCATCCTTTCATTATGACATACATAATTTCTTGATCCAGCTCCTTATCCTTATTCTCTTCAATTCAATCCCATCTTACTATACCTGACCATACGCCGGATTCGTGCATTATCAAGGACCGTCATCATACCAAGCATGGCCCCACCGGTTGGGAAAACCACATTTCCAATGATGCACCTTCATTGTGTGAAAGCACTCATGAGAGTATGCATGGCAGAAATGGGCTCTCCACCGTCGTTTGGCAGGTCTTGCACTCTAGACTATATGTAACTCTCACATGTCATTCATTAACGGACTGGTCATTTAGGTGCCCAAACAATATCACCTAGAGAATCACCCAATTTGGGAGAGAAGCTCGCATTCTTTGCGTACGTCCGTCTCCATGGTTTGCCGTTCTTTGGTCAATGTTGTGCAAAGTTAGTGTCATCAGAATTATGTCTGTTTATGAAAAATGTTCAGCTGTAGTGCCCATACCAGTGTTATGGAATGCTGCTCAGACCATAAGGCTTCGGAATATCAACATTGTTTATTTTATCTATGCGTTTGAGTCAAACGGAAGTCTGTTTAACTGCAGAAACTGCGCGTATTATCTGTAATTAGCAACAGTTCTGAACACCGGAATTTGTCCATGGGTTAAGATCCTGATGGTAAGAGATCTCATCTCTGGGCTCCCGTGAAGCTGGTCTTTAATTTTGGCCAACAGAATCAAATAGACAACGTCATCTTTCGATAAACAACATTTCCTTTATGGGATTTTAGGGACCAATGCCACCCAAGTGGGGGCCTCAATCCATATTACCAGGAACCGACCGGTGACTTTGAAAGGATGTTCAAGGAAGCCCCACAGTAGTGACCAGATGATGCACATCTTGGCTGATGTGGGCTTCCTCTTCCATATCATGATTGCTATAAAGGGATACAACGCGAAAATGGCCACAGATTACATCACTCTTAGATGACCATGCAAGCACTTCTGGACCATGCTCCTTAGAGCAGCAGCTTCTAGTCAAAACAAACACCTGCTTCGACACGATACTGAGGCATTAAATATCTTTTCTCTCTGTGAGCCTAGAGATTGAAAGGAATCCATTAGCTCTCGTGAGCGACAGCCGGTTGGACACTTAGTCCACTCTGCATTTCAATGCCAGTGACAAAAAGTCCCGAAGTTAACCTGAAGTCCCTCCATTCGATAATCTAGTTTCTTTGGGTATGGCAGTGTACGATGTCAGTCACACCGAAAAGACAAACATTTTTGGCATAGCCGAATTTGAGCACAATTGTTACGCTTTGGGAACATTGTTTGGGGGACAACGAACTTCGCATTTTGGAGGATCTAAATACCATACCGTGGGCCAGAAATACGTTCCTGGAGCACAAAATTCATGTAAAAGCGTTGCCCAAGATCGACCTCCCAAAACATCATCTTGATGCAGACATTTTGGTTGCACTTAAATTCTCATCTTTCTGGTGTGAGTACTTATAGTAATGGATGTATCAGATGTTTAGTTGCTCTTTGCAGTCCGATACTTTTCAGTGCCTTCAAATGTCAGAGGATGTACCATACTACGATTCATGGTGTCAAGGGTCCAGGGTCCAGTTACCTCTGCGGGACTTTCCATAGCTTTGTCTCCTGCTTCCATTGGTAATATCCCTGACCACGCCCCTAATTAGGCCCTGTCATCAGCTTCTTGTTTGAAGTGGTGATGAGTCATCAGATATAGCAGCGGTCTACAGCCATCATCATGGATTCGTGATCGCCTCTACAAGGAAGAATCAAGATTGTATTATTATATCATTGTCGGCATCTATACAACGACGGAATCCCTTGATCTTATGGAAAATGCATGATAGAGGAAAGGCGAACACATATAATGTATCCCTGCATCATGGACAAAAATCATCAATGCATGAACCCTGAAGATACTGGATATATCTTTGTTGTCTGAATGTCACTGGTTGGAAAACAGGTCATGGCTGGGACCAATCAAGACATCAGCTATAATCCACGCTCAAGAAAATATCTTACCTTTGGACATGTTGAAGTGTCTTATAACACATCCACCCACAATGGTTCAACCAGAGACATCAAACCTTTCATTGTTATAGTCCCCCCCTTTCATACTGAGCTTCGCACAGGCTATGAGGCGGAGCGTACTCTTGTGATCCTCAGCAAGCTAGATGCTACCCCCCAGATATATTCTAAGGGGCATGCCCATGCCTGGGAAGGTGATAGGATATTGGACGGACAGATCAAGACTTTGTTCTGACTACAGTGCTTTCACATGAGAACGCGCACCAAAAATCAAGAAGGCACTCACCACGTTCCGTATTCCTCCTGGCTAATAGGGATCATTCAAGAGTAGACTCGTTCCTGGTGAAGTTGTGTCTCGGATGATTAGTAGTGTAATGGACTACCATATTGCTCATCTCTTTGTTTCTGCCCATTTTCAAACACCATATGCCCGTCTGGTCCTTTGGCCACCAATCCATGATGATCTACCATCATCGTTGATACTGCTTGCAGTGACACTGTTGGATTTCCAGGGAAAATCTCCATGCATACATCGTTAACGATTAAGAGAGATCTGGCATGGGCAAAACGGCTGGACCTCCTGGCTGCGCTCCCTAGGAACATCGTGTGTATGTTTTTGTAGGCTCGGACATACGCGAGTGATAGGTTCTTTAGAGCAGGACAGTGCGGGGTCACAGCGATCAAAGACATGTGCTTGAGGTAAGGATAAGAGCATAACCACCAGCAAAAGATCGTCGCAGTAGGAAACACGATGCCTGCCAGCATAAGGAAAGTAATGGCCAGAAAGTCGATCTACTACAGATCCTCGAGATGACCCAGGATGTGCAGGGAAGTGATGACTGGAAAGTATGGAATACAAGACTGGTACGCTCCGGTTACCGCAATAACCAGTATTTGTATGTGCTTACTGCTACTATATACAGTAATATGACCCCGGAAACTTCCCCGTTATTCAAATTTTGAATCCTCTGCGGTTATAAATGTATATCTTTGATTGCCATCTTTCCCAATTTGTTTCAGATTGACATCCTTTTTATGGTCCGGTGTCCGTTTCGGTGCACTTCAGATATAGGCTATGCAAGTATTACCTGGCAAAGGATCCTGGCTGTGTCTCGGCCATCGGTCATCAGCAATTTCACATTCATGTAGAGGGTATAAGGTGGTATAGGGGATTTTGTGTGCACTGACAGCCTATACCATTATACATCTATAAACATCAAATTTATATAAATATGTCAGTCTAAGTCCAGGAGAGTGTTAGTCAAGAGCTAGGATTATATAGCTGAGGATGTACAAAAGGCGAAACAACAATTTTGAGTCAAGAGCATCAAGTATGTTCCCGAAATAGAAGTGGTCTGTGTAATCATGCCATAGGGTCACGTGTACGTTGAACTTGTCGCAGTTTTTCATTTTAATCATTGCTCTTCAACTCTCACTTCTTCCATGCCGTCCCTTCATTGTCCTCCCATCGGTACAGTGTGGTACTTTGGTAACTCCATTTTACTATTCTTCCAAGCTATCTGCTACATAAGATATCTGTAGGATCTCATCACGCGACCCTCATTGATATTGGACGACATCATTTTAACATCTCAAATCCAGAGCTATGCAGGAGTCTCCCCTCTCTTCTCTCTGCCCGTCTTCATACATCTGCTATTTACTTCTGCTACACAAACTTGGGCTGGACCTTGGGAGTTGCATGGATCCATGGAATACCTAAAGAGCTTAGGGTAACAGATAGCAGGAGACATTGGTAACGAAGTGCGCAATTGAACATCCTTTCCCGTTTTCTCAGCTTACTGATACCATGTGCAGGTTATTGTGACAGCAGTCAACCCTAGTCTCGCGATAAGGCCAGATGGGACGGTCTTGGTGCGTATCACATCTCTCCTTGTAGAGTTAATGTTGATCTTGCCTACCGCAGGAACAGTGTGGCTTGTTTCGCTCTCCGAGGCTTTGGTTACTAGTCAACTAGTGAGTTGGTTGGCAGGTATGTTTTTCTGTTACCCTTTCGTTTACCTTCCCTTCTGCTCTTGTGCTTTATGAGTCCCAATGTGAGCTGGCATCTTGCAACAAGTAACCTGTACTTATGCTATGCTAGATGATATGTCAAAATTGAGCTTGATACGCAAGTAAACCTTCCGTTCACGTTCTAGCACAATGCTTGCCGCCAATGTTCCTTACGTCGGAGAGGAGAGTACATAGTAGAGACGTATTAGATATATCTGCTTTGTACATGCACAGTGAATATTATACTCTTGAAAATCTTTCCATTCTATTGATCTGTAGATTAAGTATTGAGCCACATTGAAATATTCTGGTGCGGTTGCCTGTATCTATAGGGGTAAAGATGGTCGGTATAGCTCTATAAAAATGTTTATAGAAAACATACACTTAGATACACCCACGTAGTAGCATACAGCGCAAGAGAGCCTTAGGACACATTAAACGTGACATTATCATCATCTCATCCACTTGGGGGCGGAGCGCCATTACATAGAACTCGGTAGAAGATTCGACAGAGAAACGGCGGTAGAGAATACCGACTCATGCATGCAGGGCAGCCTTGACAACGTATCCTTTTTGACTTTGACAGACGGGCTTCACCTAGATTCCATGCATGACAGGTTCCAGATGGGGTGCATTTCAATTCTACAAGTGGGAAGGAAAACGCAGGTTGACAATACGTGCCACAATGTTGTATGTGAAAACAGACGTCTACCTAGCCTCAGAAATGACTCCCATATTTGAATATCCAAAAATACCCAACATTTGGAGGGTCTTAGCTTGACTTAATTACCAGTCCAGCAGGCAAGGACCAACGGACATTTCTTTGTCCCGATCATCTTTCGGACGTCACATCCAATAATGATTGCTCTCTTCCGGGACTTTGGAAGATGGTAGAGTCTTAGCCACATGCCCAGAAAGATCATCCCAATTTAACTCCAAATCTGACAATATCCTTTGCTACTTGAGAATCGTAACGATTTAAGAGGGCTAATACCTCGGAGAGAGCATTCCTGTCAACAAATGGGGCAGCTGAAAGTACCGCACTCGCCATTTGACTTCCCTGCATCATTTGTCCAAAAGATAAGCTTTTGTACATCAATATGGGAAATCAATCAATTGAGTTTAACAAGCGTGAGTACTTTTGTCAGGCAGTGGGTGCCATTGCAATCCCCTTCGCTTAGTGAATCTTGACACCGATATCTTTAACACATACAATATTGTTCTGGCCGGTTCCGCACAAATCTGTGCCAAATGCGCCCGCTTAAACTTCTTTCGAACATCTTTCCCAAAACAATTCCCAATCATTAAAAATCTTTCGTCATACACCGTCTCCACATTCAAGGAAAACAATAGAAATGGGCTCGGACGTTGGACCAATTTGCTGGCTGGAACGCTCCGAGACCACTCCCTTCCTCATTTATGAGTCAGTCCTACGTTTTAACAGCTATGTTCTCTGAAGTTGAAAGGTATCCACTTGTAGGAGGAAGCTACGGCGGTATCTGAAGATGCCAAAAAGATCGTTGAAGAAAATATTTGACTCTTTGAAACGGCGAAAAAGGACAAAGTGAGCACATCCGTTCACTGATCTCACTCAATTTTAAATATACCTGTTCCGTGATCACAAAGCACCTCGGAAACCGACCTGAAGCAGGGTAAAGCAGTGGAGGGTTTAACGTAGGGATAACTTAAGGGCCTTGCTCGTACACAGCGATATCCAAATCGTACTTTGAAGCGCCCAACATTCCTTATTCTGCGCTACATCTTTCAATGGCACTGAGTAAAAATTGTGCTTCAGTCCTTCAGGGAAGAACATATGAAAATGAAAAAGAGGTCCAGAAATAAAAAGGACATACGTTGTGTAATAATGAATCTCTTCATTTCCCGTAGGCACTGAACTCGAGCTCGATGCTCTCTTGCTTACGTATTCTGTGATGTGACATTCTAAAAAGGAGCTCCCATTACACCCTCTCGGACATTTAATTTCGCCGCAGACATTTCCGGTCATCGAAGTGGTCAGTTCTGATGATATAATCATCTGCTGCAAATACTAATACACAGGTGAAAATTTTGTTTTCGGAACCACATAAGCCAGATATTCCAATGTCTGTTCATTTCACTTCACACCCAACGTTAATTCCGATCCTTCCTATACAGTACCTCAGGTATAAACAAGGAGTTAAAATGTAAAGTGTTCTCCACCACGTATTGGCGTCTTGCTTATGTGTGATGTTCAGGTTACTACGTGATATTGAATACAATAATATACCAAGGGGAAAGCTCTCCTACGCCGGGTTCGTGAATTGTATTCAATACAGCTTCTCAACAAAGTTAAAGTTTCCAGACCTTCCTCGACTCCTTGGAGGAGTTATGTACATCCCGAAGGCGCACGCTATTACATTCTTAAACAAGTCGTGAGTTCCCCTCTTCGAACATGTAGACCCTGAGTCACAGGACTAGCATTGGACGGTTGTTACCGACATGAATATCCAACACCCACAAACATTAAAAAGCGTCGATAACTTCTTGCAAAGCCTTCTTTCCCTGCTTAACACTCCATGCCATCCCCAGCCAATGTTTCGCGCTGAAGATGTTGACCTGGTGCTCGATATTGTTCCTGATGGTTCAGGTACTCAGCTCTGCAAATATTATCTTGCCTACCATCAAAGTAGGGTTATATTTTGGCTTGAAGATGTCAAGCCATCGGAAAGGATGTGGTACAACATGAAGGGCGTCACATCGGAGGCTCATATTGGTATTGTTTTTCTTTGTGCTTTACACTTCAAGTATTAAATGACATCCAAGCATACGCAGTCGAAGCACAGTATTGGTATTTGAGTATCTTTCACATTTGTTGTATCTCATCTGGTCTTATCCCAGGCATCACCGATCTTTGTTCCCTTTGGTCTCATGTACAACACAATATGTTCTGGATGAACTGAGGGATATGATCATCCACGGTATTGGAGGTTAGTACATAAAGCCATATACTTTTGCACAGAAGTAAATGTAGGCCAGATGGTTTGGTTTCCCCAACGTCGACAGCATCTTATGGGTGAGACGAGTTAAAAACTATGCTAGAACTCTTGCCCTCCAATATTAGTGATATCCCAAATGCACCCGGACAACGTCGCATCATGTTTATCTTAATGAAACATTTTTGTAAGCCCGCCCATTCACTTTAATACAATACTAATATTCTTCTCACAGGCGAAGAAAAATTCGCCAACTTTCACGGCGAGCCAGCCGTTCGAATGGACCGAGGCGTCTCAATCTATCACCACGAAAAACTCGGGGCAGAATCTCGAATGTTTCGTTTCGTCAGTCTGCTGTTATTTCATGCACCACGAAGACACCGACAGGAGATTGAATTCATGGCATGTGATGGGATTGTCTCATGCCGAGCATGGAAATTTTTCTCTACAGGTGTTCAAAAGACCTGTTCCAACCTTACTGTCTACATAAGTGGTCCAGGCCACATGTTCTGATAGAACTTAACACTTGCCGAAGTCTACAGTGTTGGTGGCATTAGACATTGGCATCTTCACCATACAATCCATAGATGCCGGGCCTAATACGTCTTGGATCAAAACATTCCTGTATTTCTCTGTAGTTGCTTCTCTCGGAAGCATCATGTCTGCCTTTTTACTGCAAAGGAAGAACCAAGAAGTCTTGCGAGTATCATACGTGGAGGCGGTTCATCCAATTTGTTATCCACTTTTGCCCATTGACAAACTTATCTTAGTGTCAACTCATGAACGGGTTCTGAGATGCCTCCGGTAGGTTCGACAATATGGCTATAGCATATAGCTTGCCTTTTGCTTGTTTATATTGGGGGTGTGTCATCTACATTTGAATACTGATTGACCTAACTTGACTGCCTGTAGGACTGTATTCTTTATAGGAGCGTTTCTGATTTTTGGACTTTACCCTGGCCCACAGGTCAATAGGGTCCTGTTCAGTTTTGCTTGGGGAATTTTGGGGCTGTTGTTGTTCTACTTCCGCTGGTGGACCTCACGCAAAAGCCGCACAAGATCTGCAGAATTGGTTTGACCTAGATAAAATTAGTCTGATAGGGGGGAATTACACGAAAATGGATATGTTCGCAAGAGTGCAGCAGGCATAAATAATGGACACATTACCAGACGTATCATCACAATATGACCATAGCTGAAAAATAGCACACCCACATCCGTTTGCCTTCACTTGTAAAGGATTTCCGACATGAGAGTCTGTCAAGGTCCACGGTGTAAGATCTCCAGAATCCGCATCGACGATTGCTGTAACAGAAAGCATTAGAAACTAAATTGGTCTACAGGTGCCCCAAAGACATACTACGTGTAATATTGGGAGGGTCTGGCAGTGCTCGCGTGTAAAAGATCAGATAGAAGTCCTTGGACCACTGTCTGCTTATTCTGTAAAACCATAGGTTGGGCGCCGACAAGTTGTTGAGGGATGCTTTAGATGAGGAAGCCTGTTTGTTGCGAGCAGTGAGGTTCGACAGATAGATGCCAGTTTTCCTGTGTTCAGCTCAATGCCATGACTGCCTATGACACCCATAACAGCAGACAATGTGGGTAGCGATTGTCTAGTGTTTCTTCTCGAAGACGCATTAGGAGAGTCAAAGTCGGCGACGGAGATGAGACGGTGACAATGATGTCATACTACAGCCGAATGCGGATTAAAGGCTCTTTTAAATGCCGACCATGAAAGTGTAAGTTGAACTTTTACTATTGCCACTGAGTGATCTCTAATGTCGCAATGTGACGCAAATTTTTCTCCACTCACAGGAGGAAAGCTTAGCAAGACCCCCTACCAAATGCTTCAGAGGTTGGCAGCAGGCTCAACATGGAAAACACAAGATATTTATTAATGATTCAATATGTAGCAATCTTTAGGCACGAAGACATATTTTTTTCAACCAGGACCACCCATTTGTCCTCACAGAGCGAACTTTATGTCACTCACCACATGCACATCTTGGTTGACAAATTGATCAGAGGAAGAATTTGAGGCCAGAATATCAACTTACCAACTTCCGCTGACTGTTCCTGTACCAAAAAGTTCTCCTTGTAAGTAGCAAGCTTTCCCTCCGACGCTCGTCAATCTTGAAGAAGTTTGGGTCGATGTTCAAGAAAATTGGCAAGCATTCCCTGACGGTCAGTTCAAACATGGAGGCTGTCAAGCCAAATGCCCTCCTGCCCTCTAGGATGAGTGAATGAGCAAATTGAACAGCAGATGTTCTGGCAAAGTCAGCAATGTCCAACTGCCTGACCGCAGACAACGGGTGCAAATTGACGAAGGTATGTTCGTCGAGGAGAAGTAAACAGTGATGGTCCCTTAGCCGCTGGATGATGGAAAGATAGGCCCTGATTGCCTTACGGGTGACTGTGACCTCCTCATTGCGCTTGAAAGGGCCAGAATTGAAGGCAGGGAGAAATAAACAAAAGTTTCCCAATGCAATAAAATTCAGCATGCCACGATTATTTAGCCCCGGGAAGTGGGAGTCTTTGCCTGTGAAATGTTAGGCCAAAAAGGAGAGTCACCATATTTTTACTTACATTCGGGCCCTTCGTCACCAACCAGAACACCAAAGTAAATCATCATCCGAAGGAGAATGTGCTGTAGTTCAAAGAGTGGAAGACCTCCCATGTCTCCAAACATACAGGTATGAACCCAGCCCCAGACAGTTCTTGATAATGTGACCGTGGAGTAGAAATGGTGACCTTTTATGATGGAGTTCTCCAGGTAACCACTGTGTGATGAGTGTTGGGACGCATGTAGCTGCATCTGTGTCAGCACATTTCAAGAGAGATAAGGCATGACATACAACACAGAACCTGGTTCAAGCAGGACAATCTCTGCAGTCCAGAATTCGGCGTCCGGAATAAATCCAGGTTCCCATTCACCCTGGACCGGGGCTCTCGATGTCGGAAAACATACCACATCTGGCACCTGCAAAGGACTTCGATGACAGTAGTGACGCCAAGACTGTCTGTCCCAACCTCGGTGGTAGCCCCTTTCCTTGCCACAAACCAGAAGCTCGTTGCCAAGGCCGGATATTCCCTTTTGTAAATTTCATCGGCCGGATCGGACGTATTGTCGAAGGCACGGATGTGGCTCGACAAGATACTAATGAAGTTAAAGTGCACTAGAAAAACCTTAGGAAAAAATGCCAGCTTACGAATGTAAAGGGTGGTTGATGGGAGAATCATGACCAGGCAGAGAGAGAAAGTTGAAAATGCGACCCCCTTCTTCAATCCCTCCATCATAGAGACATCTTGATGGTCATACTGTTCTCACATGAGCGTCGATGCCCTACAGTCCACATTAGGATACATTTTTCCATGAAAAAGAAAACCCGCACCTTCCAAGACGTGAACTTGGTCAATATCACCAATTTCTGATAGAGACCTCAAAGACCAATCCAGTGGATAGGCCCGAGTATCATATAGGTGAAAGTTAGCATTCTTGAAAGCCATCATTGTCTGAGAAGGATTTTCGAATGCCTCGTTGAATTTCATCGACAGGATGACTGGATCCAGCCAGGTTGGGATCCTGTAGCAAGCTTCGAAAAGTGCAAGCTTTCCTTGCTCTTCAGGCTAGATTTTAATCAGGCAATGAGACAAGAAAGTGGTTGGTTAACCTACATTGGACACAAGCGGAAAGTATTCAAAGGTGACGCAGGAAATTTGTTCGAGGAACCCAAACCTCCGGTAAGAGGATTCTGGTCGGAGAAAAGGAGAAATGTGGATCAAATTTCGCTTTCTTCAACACATTGTGTATAGAGGAAGAGGTCTCAGACCGAGACCGCTTCCTTTCTGGGAGACGGCGGAAATCGCCTTGTTGACCGGACACTAGGAGGTTTGGGTCTATTGAAGGCAGACTTTGCTAGCCCCCACGAATGTCTGGTACATGAATGCTTGTTAACCAGTTGACATCGATGATTGGGAGCTGGTAGACAGGGCAACTTATTCGCTGCCATTCCGGTCGGAATGTGCAGGTTGGATATTTCTTCCGACCCCATTGCATCACTTGATCACTCAGGAGCTGGCACATCTTCGAAATCGAGTCAGGCGGGAATGCTGGCCTTCCAGGCGAATATTGGGAAGAGGAGACTTCGACCAGACTTTTTGCCGATGCTTAACTGTCGGGGAGGACAAGAGTTGCCCCTTCCCCATTGTAAAGGCTTCTCCTTGCGACCACCCTTTTCAATCCAACGAGCTCTGCTGTTCTTGAGCCATTCCCTGGTTTCGGCCTTTTTTGCTGCTTCGTATCCCGCTGTTCCAAGAAAATATGTCAGAAGCATGAATAAAGCAAGTTTTCCACGTGTCTGCCTGCTGTGGATTTGAAGAAGACACTCACTAAGGTCGGCTGCATTCACAGAGTGGTGTAGTTCTTGTAACATGCTGGTAGTGAAAAGAAATGATCACCATGGGAATGGACGATTCGAAGTTGCTGGAGTCAGCCACAAGAGTTTCTCATGTTTCCCACAAAATGATGTGCATCCCTAATCTTGATTCTTCGAAATAAGTTTTCTCCCACTCTACAAGATGCCTTTCGCCCTGAATCTTAGTACCTCCCTGGGAGTCTGAGGACCATGTTCCATTCCAGTTCCGCCGTTTCGGAGTCAAGCGCGATTCCACAGATGCTAGGCAGCCATCCTTTGCCAGCGTTTCACAGTTAGCTCTCGTTCATTATTTGTATACACTCTACACACTTGGCCTACCTTTGCATTCAATTATTCTGTGCCTCTAATCGGCCTCCTCTTTTCACTTTCATTTTCATTTCAATCGGCATGCAAAACATTTCCTGCTATTCCCCACTGTCACACCTGGACAAATGAGAACTTGAGGGAAAACTGAATGCCGCATGATAAGGTAACGTTTTCGGAGGTCGATCTTGGCAGAAATTTTACATAAAATTTGCTGTATTCTCATCTCTAGCGGATAGGCATGTGATTAGATCCTCCAAAATGCGAAGTTTGTCTTCCCAGTATGTCCCACTTCTTTCCTCGTCTTTTAGATATAAAGAACTTTCTAGTTTTCATTGAAACAACCGGCACCGATCGATGCAAATATGTTAAAACTAGCAGCATATATCCAAACCTTTACTGCTTATAAAAAGGTGGAACTTGAGCTTGCTTTGATCCTGTCCTCGATGGCCGAATGTATTTGGAATGGAGCATCGGGCTCGATGACCTTCTTAGTCATCATGATCTATTTTTAGTACATCGAAGTCAGCTAATCGCTGGGTGATAAATCGCCCCCTTGCATAAGGAAGATGACGAGTGTGTTGAGGGTTACATGACGGTTATAAGTCTGGCTGTGTTGAACATTGAACATCATGATCCGTTTGCGCATGCCGACTGCACATGGAATTAAATTTTGGGGCCACAATATCATCCTGAATCTTGATATGTCTGACAAAAATTTTCTCACAATCTACCAGATGACTTTTGCCCGTCATATTAGTACCCTCCTGCTTCCTATGACGTCTTCTTCCATCCCAGTTCTTCATGTGGGTGTCTAGTGGAAATCTAAAGACTTTTTCCAGCCATGCCAGTGGTTCAACGTTAGTTCTCGTTCATATTTATATCCACTCTATCATGCTTCGCCTACCAATGCATTCAATTATTCTACTTGTTAATCAACCTCCTTGTTGGCTTTCTATTTTAATTTCAATCACCTTGTAAAAACAATTCTGTCTATTCCTTGTGGTATAATGATATAGCGACCTTTCTAGGTGTTCCCTGTAATAACCCGCACCGACAGACAAATATACTACTCGTATGATAACACAAACTGCCCCAAGTGGAAACAATCAGTATATATTTGAAAAGCTTTACTCTTTATAAAATGGCTGAACTTTACGCTTGTGTTGATCCCGTCCTCGATGGCCGACACGTATTTGGAATGGAGCATCCGCCCCTCAGATGACTTGCTTAGTCATCGGATATTATTCTTAATGCATTGAAGTGATCTATATATACAAGTGCCCGCCGCAGTCCGGGGCATGTGGGACCTTGCTGGGTTTGTGAAATCTGCTTATCCATGGACAATACACTTGTATCTACATAGTGTAAGGGTTTTTCGTGCATTTCTTTCATTCAGATGACTGAGATGGGTTACCTGAAATTGGCAGATGAAATTTTGTGGAAGCACTTAAATGAACAGCAAAATGCGCTCTGCTGCCAGCTTGCATTTTGCCCCTGAGGATAGAAGAACCGAGCAATCCGGGCTACATCAGGATGTTCGAATGTCAAGGATATCTACAGGTTGGTTTCAGCATTTCGGCAAGATAGAGAACACACGAGGGCAAACCGTCGATGCCTTGATTGATGCTTCAGAGATGTGCAGTTGAGGTCTCATTCCTGCATGGTTCGTGTCTCGGTCCTCGCTCGCTTCTCTCCTGAATAGCCTTGTCTTGTTGAGAGACTGTACAGGATTCTGAATCACAGTGTCAACGTCTTATGAATGGATGTGTTTAGAAGCAAAATGGAGGTCATGACCGCCAAGAACGGTATGATGGCATTTGAGAACAAGTGCCTGCTGCGTGCCGAGGCGAGTACGACCTTGCTGAATCTTGTCCTTGAACCCTATTGCTGTCTCTTTCGAGTCGACCTTTTCATTGGCAATGCTCCCGACTCAAAACATGTAAGGAAACACTGAAAGCGACAATTCCTCGTTGGGTTGATCTACGTAAGTCATACCAATATGTTACAAAGTGTTTGCATGGCACATCTGCTTCTTTGAACACCGATATACCAGTCGTATACCTCGCAGATCATTTGTACATTGAAAAATCCACACTGCATAGTGCCAAACCATCTCTAATAAGAGTCCCTGAACTCAGACCCATAATCTATTCCAAAATTCCGACCGGTGTCACGACACCGTGCTCTTCGCCAGATGTCGATACGTCATGTCCGCAAAAGTCGTCATCCAGGGAGAGGCTGGGTGCAGGTGTACAATAACAGCTAGATGCAAAGGATCTCAATCAGTAACGAAGACAGTCGACATCGTGCGACTGCGTACTATGTCCAGTTTACCCTAGCCCTATACTCCTTGTATCCACAGCAATACCCCGACGCCATGCTCTCGCTTGCCGACGTCAATACATGGCGTCGAGGTAAAACCAGTCCCTCCTAAGACTACCTGCCGTCCCTACCCTATGTGAAGTTTCCGTGGGTGTGTTCACCGGTTTTGAATACATTCTAGGCGCAGACGTCTTGCTTGCCGGAAGACGATCCATTGTCTCCAGCCAAAACTCGGACACCTACACACCAGGATGGGGTGGGGTCATATTTCGCAGTCTCCAGGCATACTCACTCCCTCCTCGCACCAGACAGGAGGCAACGTCCTCTTCTACTTTCCAACAACGCATGTTACTAGCCATTGAAAGACCAGCGCAGCGGGAACAGGTAGATGTCGTTGAGTGGTAGGGGATGACGCAATATCGGAAGGGAATGTCCGACTGAAGGAGGGTCGTGGGGATGGGTCGTTGGGTCGGGGTTGATGTTGATTTTGTCATGGTGTGGTGGATACGTGCAAGTGGGAGGAGAGAATAGCAGAATCTAGTGAACGATAGGATCAATGGCATAGAGCACTAACAGATGTACTCACCAGTATCATATTGGACTGCGTGCATCATGCGCAAACCTGAATATAATATATCGATGGCGGCTGAAAGCTTCATCGGGACCATGAACAGTAGATGGGCAAGCTCATTCCCATATAGGCTTATGAGATAGGTGGTCCAGGCGATCACACCTAGCTCCGGTCCTGGTCATCCTTGGCTATTCCCTCTGCCAGAAAAGCATTCAGTTTCCACTCTGCCTCACATTTTCCTGTATTTTCCCCCTGGATGAGCTCCTTTAGTACCTTGACTATCACCTTGTGGTCCTTTTACAAGCTTGTACCATCCTTGTCTTGTGGGCTGATATACGTGATAATGATCTTGTTGGGTACAATGTTCTCGTGTATTGAGCATGGGATGCCAAAGGGAGACTTTCCCTCTGCAAGTGTCCAGAGACGAAGTTAGAAAGTGTGCTTCTTGTTGATGGCAAGAAGGACAGATGCAGTGTTAATTGTGCTAGGACAGCACAGCGAGTAGTACTAGTCCTCGTAAGTGGAACAGACTATAAAGTGCGACGCATGAGCATCAGCAAGGGAAAATATGGAGAAGGTATTAGTCGCTCACGATCCAATTCTTAAGCAATTCCCCAGATGTTCAGGTTCAAACGTTCAATATTCAATGTGCGAGGCGACTTTTTGAAGCTAGTGCTGCAGGTGCATAGAGTCGAGATGGTAAATGGCTGAGTACTGAGTACTGAGTCTTGACATGCTGCACGGCTACATTGTATTTGTTTGGTTTTGGCAGATGCGAGAGTAGGAAGAGGACTGCTGGATTGAGCACAGCCACCTATTTGTACTTAATTGCTTTTGGCAGACGACGGAAAAGGAAACTTTATGACTGTGGGTTGACCTTGCTTTTCAGCAAGGTAATGAGGTCCTCATGGTTCGGAAAAGCTCTAAACGGCAGTCGCATGCACCATGATTCAAGCAACACTGATGCATCATCAGTTCCGTTTTGAAGTGCGATTCTGCGAAAACCTGCGTGGAGTTCTATTATCCATATAGATATCCCATGGACCTTTCACGCGTCTGGCGCATCTGTCTTACCACACCGCCGTTCCTCTGCTTTGTAGAGCACTGATAAGATACTCATGGAGACAACAGAGCGCTTTGAGATTATTCTCCTTGGGAAAGATCCCATCTTGCTCTGCTATCGCATACTTGTATTCAAGTAATTCATAAATTTGTCATTTACGGAGTCAGTTATGCGATTATGGGCCGATTATGCCTTCAACCATGCGCTGGACTTCTTCAGAAGCCTTCCGCTGAAACCATTCATTCAGTGTCGGTCATGGGCGTTGTAATCAAGTCCATAATTGAATACATAACCATCCAGAATTGACCCATAATCACACATCTGACCCTCCCTATTGCTACGGTTGTATCTGTAACAGTATGGTGCACATTCCTAAGCTGCATATGACTATAATTTATCATCCCTAAGTCTAATATCATTGAGATAAGTATGGATGATCTGAATGAAGCAATTGATACCCACATCTCGACTCCAGATATTTCTTGTTGCTGTAAAACTGAACTTATGGATATGACTACTTATAATGGGTTTAAAACTTGTTTTATGCAAGTCTAATTGCCGCGAGAGCACAGAATAAGGACTTACCCTGTACTTGGCTTGAAGGACCGGGATCCTTGCATAATCAAATATTCGCTACCTGGAAGTGTTGGAAAATGGGGTATCGGTCCGTTCCCAGTGTTACATGTGCGGTAGCAAGCCAATAGTATTGCGCTTGGCTGAGCTCTGCAAATGCATGAGGATCTACTCTACAGTACCTACTTTTATACTAAATACTATTTTACTAGAACTTTCCATGCTTTTCCTACTACTTCTACCTTAATAAGCAACTTCGGCATGATGCCGGGTTGCCAAATCCCAACAGGAAGTCACGGTTCAGAGCATCGGCAGCACCAGAGGTTTAACGCATCCTGCTTCCATGGGATTCACACTGACATGATCAGCTACCCCTTTTCATCATATTTATAAGACCCTGGGGAGAACGGAGCTTCTGTTTCATTGCTCTTACACTCTCCCCAGAGAGATTACCATAACTCATACAAGTAGGAGAATTCTAATAAAATAATCAAAATGCTTTGCCTTCAACTTAGAGGTCCAACCAATATCCCAAGTAAAAAGCCGGTTTGGGGTGGGCCTCAACAAGCCAGAGACCTGTGTCATAGTCGGGTTGCCGGGACCCTCGTACCTTGGGTCTGGCAATCGTGATGAAAACACAGGTTCCGTGTACTCAAGAACAGTCTGGACCCTTATGCATCTGTAAGGAAAAGGCAGGATTTATTGAAAAGTCGAACTCGGTGTATACCCGGCCTGATTGCCTACTACGTTTACAGCGCTTACACCTTTGAAGCCTTTTGACCACAATGACGACTGCTACTTAAGCTTCATCTATTCTCAAATTCCTGATATCACATTATTGGCATGGTAACATATTTGCAGCGACTGTTACATATACAAAAGATATTTGCGTGAAGATAACTACACTAGAATTCCAAATGTGTAAAAACTAAAGATGAACTAATGGTGCTTTCCCTTCTTCTTCACCTGCTCTTCACTTCCATCACTCCTGTGAACATCCCCATCATGCAATCCCTGTCGTTTGCAGGTGATTTTTAACTCGTCCAGGCATACCATCTTTCTTGAAATGCTCGAAAACCGAATTGAAGTATCCGGTCATTTGGTATCCCTTTTTGAGATCGGACCAGAGGCTGTCAGCAGATATAACCATTTTTGTTCTATCAGGTACATGCTTCAAAAAATCGGGTGGGATTACGAGGTCTTCTTTGGAACTGTGGTGATTGTCATCAATCTGGAGGCCAGAAATAAACAATTGGACAGCACAGGAGCAACAAAAAATCTTACAATCCAATTACTGGCCAAGGAGCACTCATAAAAATGCCTTTTGCCTTTTACTTCTGCACAGACCATTTGGAACAACTTGTCTTCCTTGTGCCTCTCTGAAATAGGATACAATTTCCCGTCCTGGTTGACATAGATTTCACTGGCGCTAAATGGCTCCGCTTCTTCAGGAAAGAAGTTGCCTTCTCCTGAGAAATAATACACGAAGATCTCGACACTGATGAGCCTTTCGTCATTGTACTTCAACTTGATGGCTATGCCCATCAGTGCTCTGCCGTGTGTGCCGAACATGAGTCTAAGGATATCCTTTTTGACTCTGGGTTTCGACTCGGAGTAAGCAACCTCGAATACGACTACCGGCCAGTTGTAATCGATTGGAAGATTTTTGGGTCCTCCCAATTCAGTCCCCGGTCAAATATGAGAATATCTGGCCCTTTCCAATGGCCTTCAGAGAGGGGATATGAGTGCCAGCTAGGATCCTCAATCCGATGGTGGCATGCCAGTTAGCATGTAATGCTGCTGCAATAGTATCTAGTGTGGAATCGTGGGTGACACAAGGAATTGTAACAATTACTTTGTCTTTGAGAAATTCCCAGCTAACTAAAATGTGAGGTCCTCCATAAAATAAAATGGCAAAGGTACTTACCACCATGAACTGCTTCAGATACATTCTCAAAGTTTTCCTCCATCCGTGACTGACTTTCGGAGTCAAGAACTTTCTCATACACTTCACCAGGAAGACAATCATCCGACCCTTCAGCCAGCCTCGTAGCTCGAGAGGAGCATCATGAAATGGCGATGGGGGAGGGGAGGCTTCAGCAGCCTTTGGAACAAGAGTGAGGTCTCGTAGGTTCTGTTTCATATCAGTCATGCCTTTTGTGATGTCAGCTGGCTGCGATTTGGAAGCCCCCCTTTTCAAAACCTCTGGGCGTGCAGGGGTTGCTTGCAAGGTAAAAGTGCTTGATCCATAATAGTGAGCATCCGCACCAATAACAGATGTCATTTTGCGGGCTGGTGGAAGTATGGAAAAGAGATTGTTATCAGATGTTGCCACATCTTTGTGATCTATCTGACATCATTGCCCACATGACTGTCATTCTGTTCTAATTTTGGAGTTCTATAGAAGGGCAAAGAACGTGGAGAAACATATGGAGCATACACAGGTAGAAGAGGAGGGGTTAAAGTGAAGGGAGAAAATGATTTGATGCAACTAGAAACGGTATTATGTTAATTGTGAACTCCCTACATATGTTCACTTTATAGTATTGAGCTCCTCTACTAATTCTTAACTGTTCCAAAACTAAAGCATTCAATATGCGCAGAAGATCCTTTAGTAGTTTTTCAGACAACATTATATAAACCCTCACCATATTTAAAATTGAATACTTTCTTTGTATTCATTGGAAGAAATGTGTCATTTTTTGGGCCAGTAATAGTGTACATCGTGCAATTAATAAGCTTGATTGAGTTCATACACCTAACTTCAATACTTTGCACCCATTAGGCCATTGCACAGACCTGCATTTTATTATGGAAATTCAGTCATACATCACACTGATATCAAAAATGTGGAAGATGTTAAAATTTGTGTGACAACTCAGATAGGATATACTTCAACGTGCTTTTTCGTTTGGCTTTCGTCATCTGGTACAGTCTATTGAACACCACTACTTCTTTGTACATTTCAATATAACTTCTTATTTCACTCTCAAACAACCTCAATTTTATTTTTGATGGAATACCATATAGGTTATCATATGGCTAACAAAAATCAAGGTAAGAGTCCATGTATCAGTCAGGAAGAAATCAATAGTGAAGAGTATGAATTTTGGCAAAACACCAATATAGGTTTAGAGAAAGGGTGAAGGCAGTGGGGTGCATATATTAACGCTTAAAATTGATTTTCAAGTTAAAAGGATGAAATTGTCCTGCGGGGCCATGGGTCAAAGATCAGTTGCTGTGGTGTTATAGGTGAAACGACTGGTCAGAGCTGTGAGAAAATCATCCAAACCAGGAAACCATGGCCCAAATTTGGTGCATGGGATCCAGTGTACAAAAGTCCCGGTAGCTGGTAATTTGGGACTTTGGACAAAAAATTTCACCACACCATCAAATCACCATTGAATCACCTCAAAATTATAATATATACTCTTGAGCATATGCTAAATAATGTGAATTGCTTTATAGAATGAAAGAATTCTGAGGGAAGCTTAAAAATGTTGCAGAAATTTGCCTGTACAATAGACCGGGTGATGACTGTACTTACCGAACCGGAATTATGTAAAGACTGATCGCCATCATTGAATCTCCCATTATAGCGCTTTTCATAATTATGTGGAATTCCAGTTCTGAAAAAGTTATGTGGTTGTATTTGGATCGCAGGGCCCCGGCCTTCTCTCTTTCCACCACTACCATGCCCCGAAACAGTACCATCTGTTCTGCGATGCCCTTGTCAGGTTTCTAAAGGTGTAGAAGATATTTATCAGCTGTACCCAACTCCTGTGGCATATCATATGGTTGCGATGTACTATGCAGGCAGGAGCGAGACAAAACCTTTGAGAACCAACATTCAACATCTGAGTCTTCAACTCCTGGATTCGGTCCATTTAATGTTTGCCTCATAGACTGCAGTGACATTCTTTTGCAAGATAGGCTGATATGCCATGCTGAGGTGCTGACATGCATCCATTGTCGGACTCTGCATCTCCACAGCGGTATTGATATCAGTCTGTCAGACCATGACTGTCTTCACTCCTGGCAATTCTTTATTTGCAAGTCTGTAATTTGACCATACTATGTCGGCATATATATTCCAGTGGTAATTATCCCCAGAAAACAAATGATATAAGATCAATATAGGATATAAATGCGCGTTCTGAATGCAAGACGATAAAATTGCCTCAAAGCTGAGTGCTGATCATGAGTGCTTCTCTTACCAGGCCGACATGGGGTGTAAATAGGACCACACAGATTTTTCAAAACAGGGATTCCGCATATTTATGAAAACTGCTGTAACCCTATCCTATGCTGGCAATTATCTCAGAAGACCTACGGATGTCGGCAGTGCACCGACCTTCCATCCTTTTGAGAGAGCTATCACGCTTCCTGGATACCCATACAGCAGATAGTACATTGTATGCCTAAGACAAACTCTCGACTCCCCTGTGGGAGCAAGGGTAACAAAACATTTCTTTCAAGGTTAAGACCAATAAGTATACGGGACCGGCGACATGGTAACAAGGATACCTAGAACATAATATCCGATTTGCCGATGGTGTTACTAGGATATGGAGTAATGTCTATTTTCATCGATGGCAGAACCAGCATTTTACCTTCGCCAAACGACGAAGAGGACGTCGAGCAGTTCCACCACTACAACCAAGTTCCATCTTTACAATCGAAGATATGTTTACAGGCACCGAGTGACATGCAGCGGAGAGGAAGGAATGATTATCGCAAGGGTGAGGAAAGCCGATAAGAAACCCGAGTCACTTAGGCATTTCATCGTCTACAGCTCGGAGGAAACTCGGAGGTTTTGGACATCATTATGTAATGATTCAAGATCAAATCATAGCTTTCCCACTGCAACCGTGAAGGAATCACACTCAGAACAGAAAAATTTCACACAACTGAGCACATCTGATAGGGAAACTTTCACCTTCGGCTAAGACCACAATCACCAAACATCAACCAATATACTGAGACATCACATACAATCACACCGTTTCACATAGAACAATTCACAATGTTTTTGACAAGGTATTTATACTTTTGTTCATTAAAGACACTCAGAGTCCAGGCCTGTATTCTGAGCCAGCATTAGAATCTCTCTCTGATGTCGATTCTGACTTGTCCTGTGAATCATCATCATCCCCGGTCATATCCATGCCACTTGAATCCCCATCATTTATGTTTGAAACATTGGTTGGGGGGTAGTCTTCTTCGTCCTTAGGGTCCTCTTCTTCACCATCAGACAAATCATAGTCGACGGTTTCCGACCAATCCTCCAGGGCATCAGATTCTATGCAACAGGTCAGACCAGTCAGGATAGGAAACCACCTCACGTACGTAGGACTTCAGCCTTTTGCCGAACCAAAAATATTGGCCTAAGGAGCAAAACCTTCCTCTTCCGGCGTTTGTAAGCCTTGAGGAACTCAGATGATAGCTCCATCTGCAAATAGGTTTCCATGGCATCCTTAATATCTTGCTGAAACATCTCAGTATCGAACAAGACCGATTCATGTTGTCCTAAAGCCCTCTGTGCTTGCAAAGCCGTCTCAGCGTAAAGAATCAAATCGCCTGAAATGAGCAGCAGAGCTCCTAGCAAAATCAGCGATATCCAGGGACCCAACACTCAGGGTGACCCGGTCATTGACACGCATCATTGATTCCGGGGACTGCACAGCAACATCTTTGTCATCATCGAGAAAAACCAGACAATATTTCATCTGCAAACACTGTATTGTGGATATGTATGCGCCGGCTGCCATGGCAATTGCAGGTTTCGAGTCTCCCTCGGTCTCAGTGACACAGGCGTACAAGGCAGGTGCAAATAGACAGAGATTTCCTAACGCAATGAAGTCAAGAGGTCCATCTCTTGTCATGGTGGGAATATCTGTGTCATGATCTTGATACCATTTATCAGGACCAGAAGGACAGTCACTGCGAGATTTTTACTTACTTTCAGGTCCTTGATCACTGATCACTGCACCAAAGTAGCACATCATACGAAGGAGAACCTCCTGGAGCTCAACATGCAAAATGTTTGTAATAGTATAACCGAGCATACAGGTATGAACCCAGCCCAAGACAGTTTTCGAGAGTGTGACCGTGGAGTAGAAATGGTGACCTTTTACGATGGAATTCTCCAGGGTCACCACTGCATGGTGAGTGTTGGGATGCATGTAGCTGCATCTGTGTTAGCGCATTTCAAGACAGATAGGGCATGATGACGTACAAGGCAGAACCAGGTTCAAGCAAGACAACCTCTGCAGTCCATTCCTCTGGATCTGGAATAAATCCAGGTGCCCAATCATTAATGTACTCATCGATACGGCTGTCCTGTCTATTATTACATCCACCATGCTTAAACACGTACCACAACTTCCGCCTGCAAAGAACCTCAATGATGGTACCGACACCAAAACAATCTGGATGAATGTAACTAATGGCTCCTTTCTGGCAACCAACCAGAAACTTGTCACCGAGACAGGATACTCCGCTGTATAGATGTCCTCAGGTAGGTCAGACGTCTGTTCGAATGCTCGTATGTGACTCAAACAATCCTAAAAGACATCACCATTTTAGCAAACACGAGATAAATTGTGCCTTACGACTGTAAAGGTGACCGCTGTATGAAGTGCTGCAAGGTAGAGACAAAGCGTTCAAGATGCGACCATCCTCCAAAAGGCCTTCTTCATACATTTCACGTAAGGAAACAGAGACGTGAAGTTGCTCCATCGTGTCGTTGGAGCTGCGCCGGTGATGGTCTGGGGTAGTGCAGCGTATTAAAAGACCATTTCATAATGAAGGAAGAAAACAGAAGAAACCTTGGACTTCTTGAAGAATATCAATGTTGCCAATCTCAGAAAGGGA